>NC_059351.1:51575000-51875000 GCF_019703515.2 Myxocyprinus asiaticus
CGAAACAGAGCACGGGTTCACATGAAAAATTGGTAATATGAAAGCTGTTATGTGCAACGGGAGTGGACTGTGGTTTTTTTGCCAATTTAAGCATGATGACATAATCAGTGGCACAAAAACACACACACACATGCACATGCACCATGAGTGGGAACATAAGCAGCTCTGGAAATGCATGGATTGCAACCATCTGTCTCCTCAAAGACTGTTTGCAAGCATCAGATATAGTCGCCTTCTCCTGGATATGCATATCTGCTGAATTATGGCATGTGATGCACTGACACACAAGTGTTGTTCACTCTGGTGTGCATATTGACACCAAATGAATAAAAAACACAAATATAGCAACCTGCATTGTGTTCTCCATCATATGCATGTTTGTGATGACGGAAGTTGATGATGGAAAAGCACCAGGGTCCAACAAAATCTGAAATTCTTTCAATTTGAAACCAGACCAATTCTGTGAGGGGCACTGGTTCAAACGCACACGGATTCAGACCTCAGCAAATGTGCCCATTAGGAAAACCACATTGACTTCCTGCTCTTAGTAAGCCAGTAAATGAATGTAATGCCTTGGACTTGAATAAGCACTTGAATTCTTCTCCTGTCTTCACACTCATCTGACACACTATACACATTAAACAAGATTGTGAATTCCTTTAAAAGACTTTCTTTACATAGACCCCTCATAGTCTGAGCAGTCTTGATGTGAGTTCTGTTACAATGTCATTTTTGTGTCTTATCAACACAGAGCCTTGTGGCCACTTCCCCTGTCTTTCACAATTGTTGCATGCATTTGTTACTTTTGTTCAGAGAAATTAGATCAGTTCTGTGGTTACTGCTTCTATTGTAATGTTCAGGACTTATACTAAAAAAACTGGTCCAAGATCAGTGTTTAAATGCAAGTTATTAAGTTGGTATCGGCCTGTCTAGAGTACAGCTGTAGATAGAGTACTGTATATAGGGTAAAGATCAACATTGCTGCTGGAATCATTCACAGTAAAAAACTGACTGTCTGGACATCATTCAAACTCAGTCTTTCTGTGTCTGTGTACAATTTGTCCATTCACAGATAAAGATTGTATGGGACAGCTGATCTGCTGTGTAAAAGATGCAAAACTGCAGTTTAAGAAGGAATACATTTGCTTTGAGTCTGTTAATTAACTTGAAATGCACTATACGGAGATCATCCAACTCAAGGTGATCTCATTTTTCAAAATGATATGCATAGTTCATTACACATATCGTGGCAGTTCCGAGGTGAAATGTCCACTATGTGTGTGCCGCTAAAAGTAAATACAATGTTTTCCCAAACCAATGAGATTTTGAAGACTAACACTCTTATAAAGTTTTAAATCCAAACTCCCTACCCTAAACCTGAAAGATTTCATGTCATGCTTTTTTTTACTTCATTATTTTCTTTGAAGTTCACTTATAATGGTAGTAAAGGATTTTCCATTTTCCGCCCTGTCTTTGGCCCTCTGTCTGAAATGCTCCGTTTCTGTGCTACTTCCCCTTTAAGACTTCAATATACACACCCACTGTGTTATAATTGGCAAAAATCTTTGGAGTGCAAACGCCCCCCGCCATAACACGTGTGGAACTTTTTTCCTCCTAAGACTGATGGAATGAAAACATGCAAGCAATTTACCTAAAAGATCTCTGTCCAGGCAATCATAGCTATATGTCCCAATTTATGTGAAGCACACTATCAAACTACAACAGTTGTTTGACTGAAATAACAATATAAAACTGAACAAAGATGGCACACTGTTGCTCCAAAATATTTTTATTTTGCTATATAATGCTGACAACTACAAATGTGAAGGGTTAATAACTGCATCCAGTTTAAGGTCGAGCTATAAAGGACGGCTGGACTGTGAGTTAGCCTCTGTTTGCTGGGTAAGGAGTCCCCTTCAGTTGTTTCACTGCTTAAATATGGGACAAGAGGCATCCCGTGCATTAATTTCAACCAAAATATGGGACGTCCTGGCTAATATGATGTATGACAGTTGGTAATCTTAAGGTGTGTTCACACTTGGCAGGTTTGGTTCAATTAAAATGAAATCTGGTACCATTGCTCTGTTAGCGCGATTCATTTGAACAAGTGTGAACACTGCCATCTGAACCTTGGTGCACACCAAACAAGCGGACTGAGACCACCTGAATAGTGGATCTTGGTCTGCTTCCAAACGAACTCTGGTGCGGTTCGATTGATATATGAACGCAACATGGACCAAAGACATCTAAACGGACCAAAAACAGGAAGTGATTTGCCTAATACTTACCTCAAGCATACCTGATTCTTCTCAACATAGGAGCTATGTTACCCATTACAGTTTGGTACAGGCGTCAGAAACGCCGTCAGCCATCCTTGCAGCATATCTTCGTTTGTGTGTGCAACCAAGGAATTCTTGGTGCTGTTTTGACTCCTTTACACATTTTATTATCTCTTCGTTTGTTCTCAACTAGTAAAAATACCACCATATATACATATATAAATCTAACCAGCGCATTTTGCCCAGCAGCCAGCATTGTTTTAGATGTTCGGCAAGTTCCGTCGCAAAATATACATCATTAAAGCTGTCCAATCAGGTTGTGACTTTTTTCTGATGCCTTTTGTTTTGTATCTTTAGGTTTGGTGTTAAAAATGCCAGTGTGAACACTAAGCAAATCAGGACTAAATGTTTTTGGTCCGGACCAAGAGGACCAAGAGAACAGAATTACAAGTGTGAACACACCCTTACTAGCCTTTGCTCCACCATTGCCTTTCATTGCACTCCGTGCTATGCATTCTTTAAGGTGAAGTATGTAATTTCTGCACTACTAGTGGCACCAAATGGAATCACAAAAATAAAGTATGTTTTCAAGCAACCTTTGCCAACACCCCTTAGACTCGTTATGTGCTTTCACACTCTCTGATTACCTTTGAACAAATAGGCCACACTAAATAAAAGGTGATAAATGTTTAATGTTGTGATAAAAAAAGACCACTAATGCATATACACACTGGACAGAAAGCGTAGCAGAGGAATTTGGTCGTCCGATAACATCGCTAGATTGAATGCCAGCTAGGTGCGCCCAGAATCCAGCACATGAGGTAGGATGGTTCTGGTAACTACTAGGAGTAACGATACATATTCTGAGTATCTTGTGAATTTATCTGAAGATTGACAGTAATGAGCTAACTTGAGTGTGGCTTACCTGTTGAGAAACAACTCGGCAAGTTTGGTGTCTCCATCAAACCCCAAAAATTCCCTCAAAGTCCTTGAGCTTGTAAAAGCGACACCAATATTCACTCTGGTTTTACACTGTTCTCTGTCTCTTATAATAATTAATTATAATTTTATTTATCACACATATACAGTGAAACAATTTTTTTCCACAAATTCCAGCTAAGCTGGGGTCAGAGTGCAGGGTCAGCCATGAAGCAGCACCCCTGGAGCAGATAGGGTCAAGGGCCTTGCTCAAGGTCCTGACAGTGGCATCTTGGTGGTGCTGGGGCTTGAACCCCCAACCTTCTGATCATTAACCCAAAGCCTTAACCAATGAGCCACCACTGCCCAATATAACAGGTCATCATATTTGGGGTAAGCTAACACGTCTGCCATGGATGTTCCTATTCGCCCAGCTGAACAAGTAGCCACTAACTCACACTATAGGTTGAGCTAGAAAGGGATGGGTGGAGCTGAGCGGGTTGTTCAAAATATAAACAAAGATTTGATAGTGCCTGGGAGGCTCAGTGTTTATACTTTTGAGTGAGGTAAACCCAAAAATTACTAACGGTTGTCAATGTTCAACAAACCGAGAAAGCAGAGCATATTTTGACATCAAAAAGTTACATACTTGACCTTTAAATAATACCATTTAATCTCTAATCAATATTTTGAGCAATAAGCCTATGCATTTCTTTGGCAAGTAACTGTGTAATAAGCATCATCCGCTCCCCGTTGGAGTCCTGTCTGCATATTTTGTGATTAAAAATGTCTCTATTTAAAAATTAAAATTAAATTTGTTACTTAACGACATTAAATATAGTTGGCACTGCTCCACCTTTCAAGTTTCTTTGCAAAGCCTGAATCATAATAGTTCTCTAAAGAATCCTTAGAGAGACGTGACATTAATGCATTCAGGAACCTCATTTAAATAATTTTAAGCCACTCATTTCTAAAGTTGGGATCCTTCAGAAGACTCTGCAGGCATGTATTTTTCCACAACCAGGAATACAACATCATCTGGGGACCTTACTCGACATCTTAATCTTTTTGTTGGTTTAAAGCAAATGTCCTGGTTACTTTCGTAACCTCCATTCCCTGATGGAGGGAACGAGACTTTGTGTCGATGTAGTGACACTAGGGGTCACTCTTGGTAGCCCGAAACACCGCTGGTCTTTGAAAAAAGGCCAATGGGAATTGGCGAGTGGTACCACTCCCCCGAACAAACGGGTATAAAGGGAGCTGGTATGCAACCATTCATTCAGGTTTTGTGCTGAGGAGCCGAGACAAGGTCCTGGCCATTTCAGTGGGTAGTCCAGCATTGTGGCAGGAGGGACACAACGTCTCGTTCCCTCATCAGGGAATGGAGGTTATGCAAGTAACCAGGACATTCCCTATCTGTCACTCACTCGATGTTGTGTCGATGTAATGACAGTAGGGGTCCCTATACGAAACGCCACAACTAGCTGAACTGTGTTACGTGAACTGGCAGTGCGAGACAGGCAGACCATTGTGTGCCTCATAGCCAGTGCACCAGGCTGACATGTAACCTCCCCCAACGGTGTTATGAGCGTTGAACGGCCCTTCGTGGACAAGTCGACTGCCCAAAAGATAGGGACAGGCTAGCCCAGTCGTGGCCTCTTATCCTCTTTTTTCTTTCCCCAAAAAATGAGTGAAATTTGTTAACCGAATGGGGCCACCGGGGGGGGGGGGGTTGGGGTGTCACTCACCACGGAGATCACACCCCACCCTGGGGGGGGGGGGGGGGATTTTGAGTGGAAATACATCACATGGTCTTGCCGAGCCTTGTCGGAAGTGTGTAATGTGGAGAAGTCCCATGGTAGGTCCTACCCAACGGGGGAGGAGTTTCTACAAACATGGTGACTGGGGCAGAGGGGCCTCTGCTCAAGGAAGACGCAGTTTACCAACAGGAAACAATTTAGCGGAAGATATATACGTCGCATGGGGTCACCTATGGGGAACCAACACATGCAAAGCACCTATCCTTGCACAGGGTCTGTGTAAGTAGGCTCACTGGGGGAAAGGCATATTTACATAGTCCAGGGGTCCAGCTGTGTGCCAGCACATCTATACTGAGAGGCGTACCAGAGCGGGCAGTGGGATGATTCTCGGGAAGCGAACAGGTCTACCTGTACCTGCCCAAATCGACTCCAAATCAGCTGCACCTGAGGGTGGAGTCTCCACTCTCCCCTGAGGGTAACCTGTCATGACAGCGCATGTTGAGGTCGCCTGGAATGTGAGTGGTTCGCAGCGACTTGAGGTGCTGATGACTCCAGAGGAGGAGCTGGCGGGCGAGTTGTGACATACAACGGGAGCATAAACCGCTTTGATGGTTGATGTATGCCACCATTGCCATGTTGTCTGTCCGTACTAACACATGCTTGCCCTGGATCAACGGCTGAAACCTCCGCAGAGCAAGCAGAATTGTCAACAACTCGAGGCAGTTGATGTGCCAACGTAGCCGTAGGCCCGTCCAGGAGCTGGCGGCTGCGTGCCCATTGCATACAGCACCCCAGCCCGTTTTGCACCGCGAGAGCCTTATCCACCGGGGGGATCACCGAATACCCCTTGGCTGCCCCACCATCGAGGGTAGTGAGGGCGGGGAAGCTGCTCCGATGCTGTGCTCGAGAGCTCATCACCTTCGCGGGCTCTGAAGAAGAGGTCAAACTTGCCCTGAGACGAGCCGGCGGACTCATCCGGAAGCCCGATCGGAGCAGACGAGTGTGCTGGGGAATAAGAGGTCCGTGGGGGGATACCCGGCGGAGGTGGTCCCATTGAGTTCCCCAAATCGGCCCCAGTGCTAGTCACGCTGGCCTCATACCCGTAGGTAGAAGGACAGAGGCTGGGAGCCGCTGGGGTGGCTTGCTTTCTTACGAAGGCAAGCCGTGACCACAACGTTGCCATGGTCATGTTCTCGCAATGAGGACATGACCCATCCACGAACAATGTCTCCGCGTGGGTAGCGCCCAGACACGAAAGACAGCGATCGTGACTGTCAGTAGGCGAGAAGGCATCTTTAAAAAGACGTTCTGTGTGTGTCACTCTTTTAGAGAAATATACTCTTTTTTAGAATATACTCTTTTATTTCTGCCGAAGCACCCAGGGGCATTCTCTACAGTGCACCAGTGCAGAGGGGGAAAAGCTGCTGAAATGCGCCGTCAGATCCAGCAGAGGTGAATGGACAGCCGTGGGAATTCAGCTCAGTGAGCATGACCGTTCGGCTCTGAAGAGAAAATCTGAATGAGTGGTTGCATACCAGCTCCTTTTATACCCGTATGTTCAGGGGAATGGTATGCAAATACCACTCGCCAATTCCCATTGGCCTTTTTTCAAAGATCAGAGGTGTTTCGGGCTCCCGAGAGTGACCTCTAGTGTCACTACATCAACACAACGTTGAGTGAGTGACAGATAGGGAACTACAGCAACAATAATACCACTTTCAGTGTCTGAGTACCTCAGCCTCTATCTATTCACTGCGACTATTACCCATGTTGTGGAGGCGGGATTTTCAAATGATACTGCATTTTGAGCCGACTGCAAAATGAGCGGCTTTTGCAGAGTGGAAACAATAAATTTTCTTTTTGGACTGGAGAGGAACTTTTGAGTTCTGAAGCTTACAGTATGTTTTTATAGAACACTGACCTCTTATGTTAAAAAATATCAAGGACATTTTGATTCCTCATGACATGACCTATTGAGATCAAAACCTAACTGATTTAGACTTTGTTTCCGCATTTGCTGAAGCAACCACATCTTTTTTGTGGTGCTTCTGTCACACTTTTCGGCCTGTGCAAATGAAATACTCAGTTCAGCTACTGCACAATTTGATCACACTTGAACAAGCTTATAAATGTAGTTGGTTATGTAATGCAAATGTTACAAATATAATTTGACTTTCAAGCCAAGCATTTTAGTAAAAGTATTTAAATGTCATAAGATAGCAGAGTGTGAGGAACAGGGTGAAAAGTGTTTGTGAACTGATAATCTGCCGTTTTACTCAGGATTTTTCTGAAAGTGAATTAAAGTCATTAGTGGTGTACTTCTAGTGTTTATTTCACAAGGAATCTGGCGCAATGCGTACTACAAGCCGTGTAAAATAAAATAAAAATGTAGGTATAGAAACTTGATTCCACCAGATTGCAGGGTTTCTGCTAGACTCAAAATGGCTGAACCGTCAAAATAATATTTAATTTAAACATAAAGACACACAACACAAACACACACATGGCAGCTGCATGTGGCTCTCTCTCTCCCGAACATCCACATTCACTGCACTTATCCCTCTCCTCGGCTGATTAGCCCGATTGGGGGCCGGGCGTGCATAGTCACGGCCCGGCCCTGCCCTCCTCCTCATCACAGTGTCTTTAGCAGCAACAATTGGAATTGCAAAAAATGACTTTTTAAACAGATTTCCCAAACACTCCTTTCATCTACCAATTATCTATACAAAGACTAGAACATTCTTTCCTCAACTCTTATCTGAAGCATTGTTTCTGTAGCAGTGCTTAAAACAACATTGTCTGAATAAAAAAACATGCAAGCTGCATTAGAAAAAAGGTCTCATTCATACTAAGTCAGACACTGTAGCCACAGTGTAAACTACCAGGTCCGTTCACACTGTAGAGCAACAGTGATGCATACAAAGAGAACTGACCTGACAGAAAGATCCAGATCCACAGAACATGGAGGGTCTTCATTTTCATCACTAACATTTTGAGTCTCCAATCTGTTTAAATGAGAAGTCTGCAGATTCGGTTGCCTTTATGCCTCTATTAATGAGTGCTAAAAATGCAAGCCTTGTTTTATACCACATAAGTCAATGTATGAAAGAGGCCGCAAAAAAAAAAAAAAAAAAAAGAAAAAAAAAAAAGATTTTTTTCTAGATTTCACTTCCTCTTTTAACACTTGCTGTAATGTGTGAATTTTTACTCATTTCACACAGACCTGAGATCAGTGTTTGAGTGCGCTTTGTTGATGTGCATCAGCTTTGCATGGGGCAATCTGATCCTGAAATAGAGGGTCCTACCCAGAAACATTATGTTGGTGTCAGTATGCTGGCAGAGCAAAGAAAGAGTACACATAAGGGCATTGCACAGTGCACTTATCCCCAGGTTATAATCTTTTAAAACCTCGCTTTTAACCCCGGGTAAACCAACGTATTTACACTGGTAATTTTGAAACAGGGTTAGCACTGCTTTTATTCTGGGGATATGAACACTGTCTGTGACATTCAATTTACAGTCTGACAAGTCCAGAATATATAATTTATTTATAACTTGCATTGTGACACCAAACCAAATCAGACATATGTTTGCTACTTAGACATAACACACTCATACATTGCAACAACAATTAAAGCCCGTTAAAGGCCCTGTTTACAACTAGTATTAAGATCTGTCTCAGGTGATCCGAACACAGGTGGTCAGACACTGCTGTTTAAACCTGGTCGCAAAAATGTTTTGATCGTTTACTTAATACCAGGTGCAAAAGTCAGAATGTGGCTTAATGAAAATACACAGTGTCATGTTACTTTGTTTTCTGATCTAATAAGTGGATTTGGTCCAAAACCTTTTGGATGTTTAATGGATGCATACGTGGAAGGATGGGCACTGGGTACTCGGGCGTGGCAGCAATGATCGATCATGAAAACGATGATCTATGGTGATCATGCATGATGTGACTTCACTTAATTTGAAATTCATTGACAATTACCTGACAACTAAACACAAACGTGTCAAAGAGGGAGCTTATTTTTAATTTTGAGATTGATTACGTTGTGCATTTGAGAGGTATATCGATTGCCAGAAATGTTATATAGCAACCAACCTGATATATGACTCTGCGATGCTATCGTTACGATAATCAAAAGAGTGTAATTAACCGTGTTCTGAACACTTGTCACTGCAAAACGTTTGCTAAACACATTTGATTATAATTTATTGTAAGAACTTTGATTCGTTAATGGATATTTTATGATAAAAGTGAATGTTTGTCACTGACTGTAAACCTCCCTGCCTTGGGTGCCGAAATGTTTGCGTGATGTAACATGAAGCGGTAACTGCATCTCGACGAAATGGGAGTTGAAGATTACCGCATGAGATTCCAAGTTAGAAGTTCGACATAAAGTGTCATTCTGTTGCACTTTCCCCAGTTGAAAGGTGAAATTCCGACTCTCTGAGTTGAATGGAACACTTCATGAATCACTGTAAAAAAAATGAAGCATCGTGTCTTTCCCCACAGAAGCAAAACTTGGGGAGACACACACACACATACACACCGGGCGTGTGGCAGTGGACTCAACATGCCGAAGCAGCACATATACAGCAGGAGAGTGTTTCAAACAGCAAGACAGAACATAATGCAGCACCTTTGAAACTGAACTTCAACTTAACACGCATATTGAAAACGCAGTGTTATGGTGTCTCCTGTTAAGCCAACAGTGATTTTAAAATAGACGGTTCAGAAAGTCACTAAAAAGTTGGGCAGTGAATCTTCACATAATGACAAAATATGATGCATTATATTTTCATTATGCAACCTTTTGAACATTTTGTAACATATTATTTTATAACAGCCTATAATAATGAATAGATGATACACTGGAACAACAAGAAGCAATGTAGCAGCCAAAGACATTTGTCAGACATGTTATTATATATACAGTGAACTGAGCTCTCGAGTAGACAAAATGACCAAAATGAGGGTTCTGTATCAGTGCTGGAGTTTGGAGTTTAGTTGGTGTAGATGGACTCTGTTTGAATGGAGAGTGTGGAGTATAATGGAGGATCTTTGATCTGATTGGCAGAAATCTGTTAATTGGCTGTTGAGTAAATAGATTCAGTCTGCTGTTGAGTGTCTCTGATCTCCTCATACACATCAGCAGTCTGTAGAGTCAACACAACAACGGCAATTCAATGATAAGACATATTACATTTGATGAAATATTTTATATTTTGCCTCAGCTATACACCTTAAACTAATTCACTATACCAATCAGTAAAAGAAATCATATAGTACACAAACATCCACTAGAGGGCACAGATTTCATCTATTCCCTCATTAGTATGAGATGATGTCAGTGAGCATCACTCAGTCCTGTTTAAACACACGCTCTCAGAGTGATAATAGAATTATTATTATCTGTGTCTCTTACCTGTGTGGTGCCTACCAATTCAGCATCAGCAGGAGCTCGGACTGCTGCAAGAGAAACATTTTATACACATAAACAAACATATTAGACATTTCAAAATGGTGTATTTTCACTTACCACTGGAACTATGTGACTTTTGCCTGTTCCATACACAGAGAACCACTCCAAATATGATCAGAGTCGCAGTCAGACCCACAGCTGTGAAGACCAGAGGACCTGAAAACATATGGTTCCAAACAGTCAGCTAAAATATTCAAGCTAATGTTACAGTAACATCTCATTTGAATGATTGTCTAGATTGATGAATTACTATTATAGCATAAAAGGAGGAACTTTTGTGTCAGGCACATCTGTCAATCGGCAGGGCCACAGACAGAACAGTGATGCAAAACAAATGAAATATATTGTGATAAAATGATTAGCCTGATATATTTTCTCTTAAAATGGCCTCTCTGTCTATCCATCCGTCTGTCTGAGAGAGAAAAGAGCATCCATAAATGCTTCTTCTGGACTGGATGTTTCCACAGAACCTTTAAAGATGAAGACACAATAAGCAACATTCCATAAAATCTGTTCTGACGCATATATAAACACATTCCAATTTTATATTATATTATTCCATATATGGAATATTATTCCAATAAGCTCAGGTTACCTGTTAATGAAGATGGGATTGTAATGTCAGTTGTTGAAAAAGAATCAGATGTAGAGAGTGAACTTGTAGTTGGATGAGAATCAGATCTTGTCACTTGTTTAGGAGACCCCTTTGTTGTAGTTGTCTGTATGTCTGCTTTTTTGTGTGAGTTGGTTAATATTATCAAGTAAAACAGCTGATTATGTACTTTATAACCTATACCAAACACTATGCATCATTTTTACCTTGAGATACTTTCAGATTGACCTTCTTGTATGTGTCTTTACCAAATCTGTCCACACCACACCAGTAAATCCCAGAATCTGACTCCTGTAGTTCAGTGATGGTCACAATGAACGTGCCATTCTTGAAATCCTTCACACTGTATTTCTTATTATGTGACTTATCAGATTTAACTAGAATATATCTGATATTACATGGATCCTTGCAGAAATACTTTAAATTGCTCTCTGCCCAGCCATGAAAACAAAAACTTGTGTTGCTTCCACCTGTATGTCCACGTACAGAAATCCCATCAGTAGCTGAAATACCAAATCCTGCAGGATGAAATAAAACAACATAATGCCCCACATATAGACACATACACTGGCAGCCAAAAGTTTGGAATAATGTACAGATTTTGCTCTTATGGAAAGAAATTGTTACTTTTATTCACCAAAGTGGCATTCAGCTGATCACAGTATAAAAATGATCACAATGGGGTTAAGATCCATAACACTCTTGTCCAATTATCTGTTGTCCAATGTCTGTGTTTCTTTGCCCACTCTAAACTTTTCTTTTTGTTTTTCTGTTTCAAAAGTGGCTTTTTCTTTGCAATTCTTCCCATAAGGCCTGCACCCCTGAGTCTTCTCTTTACTGTTGTACATGAAACTGGTGTTGAGCGGGTAGAATTCAATGAAGCTGTCAACTGAGGACATGTGAGGTGTCTATTCCTCAAACTAGAGACTCTGATGTACTTATCCTCTTGTTTAGTTGTACATCTGGCTTTCCACATCACTTTCTGTTCTTGTTAGAGCCAGTTGTCCTTTGTCTTTGAAGACTGTAGTGTACACCTTTTTATGAGGTGTACACCCTTGTACACTTTTTGGCAATTTCAAGCATTGTATAGCCCATTGTACGAGTTTCTGGAGAAAGCTGTTTCTTATTTGCCATTTTTGACCTAATATTGACCTTAAGACATGCCAGTCGATTGCATACTGTGGCAACTCAAAAACAAACACAAAGACAATGTTAAGATTCATTAAAGAACCAAATAGCTTTCAGCTGTGTTTGATATAATGGCAAGTGATTTTCTAGTACCAAATTAGCAATTTATCATGATTACTCAAGGATAAGGTGTTGGAGTGATGGCTGCTGTCTAGATTTGATTAAAAAAATCTTTTTTCAAATAGTGATGGTGCTGTTTTTTACATCAGTAATGTCCTGACTATACTTTGTGATCAGTTGAATGCCACTTTGGTGAATTAAAGTACCAATTTCCTTCCGAAACAGCAAAATCTGTACATTATTCCAAACTTTTGGCCGCCAGTGTATATGTGCCATTCATAAATTCATGCTTGATATTGTCATTATTGATTTAAAAATTATCAGTTTAGTCATGCAAAGTAACATGGGGGCATGTAATAACAACTGAAATGCTGCTCGTCTTTTCCCTCTTTCTCAATACAGTAAGCAGAACAATTAACTAACAGTAATACTGGCTAGTTAGTTGTTACAGTGAAACCACCCAGAACACATTAACAACATTAGACTAGCCCTTTTTTATGATTAGACAGAACAATATGTCAATGGTTTTTATTGCTATTTTATGTACAAGCAATTAAACATTGAGTTCAAAATGTTTATATGCAGTGGACTGATGTTCTCAGATCACTGATCTACTGTAATGAATGATTCAGATAAGGAAGTCAAAAGAAAAAATGTCTTCCATTTCAGACAGATCTTCATTATTTTCATCTTAAAACAAATTTACGTAGCCTAGATGAGATACTGAGATCTTTAAAACATGATGAAGCTTTTTGTTAAGATGATCTGACTCTAACGTATTACGTTAAAGTGTGACTACGACCTCTGAGCAGATTGTGGCTTAGTGTCTCTACAGCACAGTTATAGTTCTCAGAAACCTTCTTGTTCTTGCATGTAAATCACTTTTTGCCATCTTTCTCCACTTCAGAATTATTCCATCACACTGAACTGAGACTATCATGAATACAGAAAAAAAACTGACCTGACAGACAAATCCTGATTCAGACAACCCCTTTATATCCCAGCAAGACCAGTTTGTATAACTACAGTTGCTCTTAGCAGCCTTTGAGTTCTTCAATACTGATGGGGAAAAAGGCGACAAGAGAGCTTTATGTCATATTGAGGAACTCAAAGTCAAGAATGCTTGTCAAATATATATATATATATATATATATATATATATATATATATATATATATATATATATATATATATATATATATATATGTTACTAGCAGAAGCACCCATAAATATACATACAATACTTCTGCTTTCTCTAACACTTTATGTGTGTAGACCTTGTATATACTCTTCACACAGATCTGAGGTCAGTGTTTGTACCTCCTTTCATAATCTTTGTGGATACAATTTGAGCTGAGCAATCTGATCTTAGATCAGTGTGAAATAGCGGCTCGTACTTGACATTAGTGTTTGTGTCATCATGATTGCTGAGTAGAGATGAGCATGTACAGTGAAAACCAAACTGTGTGCAACGGTGGTCTGCTGTATTATGTATTACTGAAATCAGAAAAAAGAAGAAAAAAATCAGTTTGACAGTGAATTTCTAAATTCACTCGTAGTATAACATACACCTTTGTGCTGAGTAGCTGTGTATTCAGTTTGTTTGTTTTTTTATTTGAAAGCAACATATTTGAATGATTCTATTATATTATAGTAGATCTTTCAACTGTGATCCATTTTTGGGGGGTAGCGTCCAGGAGTTGCAAATGCAAGCCAATAAGCTGTCATAGGGAAAAATGGGAATGCTAGCAGATAACTCTCTCCAAATATGTCAGAAGTTTTTGGACTCAAAAGCTCAAAGTTGTCCACACATTCTATAACAGAGGTGAGATTACTAACTCTGAAAGCATTATCAAATTTATCCAAATATGTAAAAAATGATAACATGGCATTTGCGAATGATGGTTGTTTCCATTCTAGCGTTCCGTGGAATTCTGCAGCTGCAGATTCCATGCAAGACTAATTATAGTATATTTTCAGCAGTGGTGTTCAATAGAATACGGATAAAATCCACATTGTTTGTTTATTTAAATCTGATTTACATCTATCCTTTCAATATTAAAATGTGGAGCAACAGCTGAAAATTATATATATATATATATATATATATATATATATATATATATATATATATATATATATATATAAAAAACAAACACATAGACCTGGATGAAAATCCCCTGGAGATTTTTGTTATTGTGTGAAGTTCACATCAGGGGATGCAAATGGTCGTAAAAGCTTTTTATAACATTTTACATGTTTGTAATGTTAGTCCAGCTAAATTCTACGGGACAGGCAAGCCAGGCAATTGCCTGGGGCTCCAAGCTGGAAGCCCCCTGCGGGTGGTAAGAAAAGACGCTTGAAACAAATGATTGGTAATGCTTAGCAGACTAGAATTACATTTTTGAAACCCCCCCTAGAGGGGCCCCCATCCATTTAGCTACAAATTCAAGTAAGAGCAGAATTTAAAATGTTGCGACAATCACAACATTTTCATGAGATCATGCTGCTTGTTTTGAATGTTCAAAATTCTGTGATACCCCTCTAGATGAGCCCGCTTTTTTCTTTTATAACTTTTTTTGCCTAGGGCCCCTAGAGTCCCTAGGATCGCCTCTGTTCTTATCAGATGCTTTCTTTACAAAGTGACTTGTTCAAACCACATTACTGGGAAGTAGTGGCTTATATAGATTATTTAGAGATTTGGGATGCAGCCCAAGTGTCTGAAGTCTCTTATGCTGTATTCACTGATAGACCTGTCTTGTCTTCAAATGCTGTACGTTTTTAGGATTCACAGAAGGCACAGTTTGCTTACTGCCATTCAAGCAACAATATCTAATTTCCTATATGTTTGAAAATTCTTATTCAAAGAATAAGACATCCATTTTTTTCTTATTATAGATTGCCTTATTTACAAAACTCAGCATCATTCTTCCCAGGACAATTAGGGGTTGTACTGTTATCGGCATGGATAGCAGGCGGTAAATGTAAGCGAAGCGTAGTTCTAGCGGGAAGACTCGCAGCTGTACATCATCGCACCATTAGCTAGGTAACTCCAAGCCAATCATGTGTCAGCCATCGCTTTATAAGTCTGCTTACACTCTATCACATTGCTGTTTCAGTGTGCCAACACGGCAACCTCTACCACCCCACTGCCACCAGTTGAGTCCTGTCCTGCATGGGGGCAGGCTCCTCGCCCCTGCCTCCTATCTCTGGCATGATCTCACGGTTCCGAGTAAAACTTCTTCGGACCGCCAGACGGGGCTTATGTCAAAGAGAAACATTACATTCCTGTTTCATATTCATCAAATAAATGTAATTTTAAACTTTACTCAAGTCTGCAAGTCTTCCTGGTAGAAATGGAACTTCATTAAAAATAGATTTTCATTTATGTTTTCCATTAATCATGTCAGCAGTAATTCATTAAATCATGGGCAAATGATGGAAAAGAGCGTTAAAACCAAGCCAGATATCCACACACAGTGTAGTCGAACACATCTGCATTTAAAGAGCCATTATAGTACATATACCTTGATTGCAGAAATGGAATGATGTTGCACAGTCCTAGTAAAGTAAACCCTGTGGTCTGATGCATCCTCCAAAACCTACCAATCAGAACAGACCCTCAAGATAGGGACTAGTTCTGTACAAATTGCATTCAGCATTGAACATTTTTGGGTGTGTTCACACTTCACACCATTGCCAGATTCCTTTCTAATTCCTTTTGTGAATCGGGTGCTAAAACAATGCAGAAAGCGTGTAAAATTAAACAACATTATTATTTTTAGTCAATTTCCCCATCATTGTTTTTGGTGCTGTAAGTGGCAAAGTTATAACACTTGTTCTGATCTGGCAAAAGTAATGAATGATTCATGTCAGGCATGGCCTCGCAGGATATACCAATAAAAGAAGAATATTATTGTGCAGTAATATGTGGTAAGCAGGAAAACATGGCATCTTTTTTACCATCTATGCAAATTTGAAGTGGTCCTTTCACTGTTAAACAGTAACAAAACTATATACTGCGCTTTGCAAATTCTGTTTAAAAATGAAATACATAAATAGAACTGTTAAAATGCAAATAATTAAGACTCCCTGACACTAGACATGCACAAGATCTGTGCCAAGTCAGAATAATTCTTACCCGCTCTTCCAGTACAAGATCACATGAAGGACTCTTGACACTCAGTATGAATACAATCTTCCTGCAGATACTGTATGTGTTTTGTTTATTATTATTTTTTCTTTAGTTTTCTAACAGAAATCATATAATTCTCAAGGTAACCAATATCCCAGATACTAAATATTAATATGGTGGCCAAGTTGACTTTTTCATTGGCACACGACTAAATTTGTTGGTTAATTCAGTATAATTTCTGTGAAGATGTTCCAGGTTTGTTGACCGCATTAGAGTAGCATATCACTTGTTATATCACAGCCATGTCAGACAGAAACATCTTTCGGGTTACACAAAATCCAGAAAGTCACATGGGTTTGGAACATCATGAGAGTGGGTAAATGATGGGAGGGTATGCTAAGGCCAATCTCTATATTTTTTAAGGGAATACCTGTAAGAAAGGTGACTACGCCAGCAAAATATTAACCCAATCAGATAAAAAGACAACACTATGGCCACCATTAAGAGGGCACAGAGATAACAAACTCAAACAAAAGGTCTTAACCCACACAAAGCAAAATCTAAAAGTGTGAAGAGCAGGGAAGAGAGAGGCTGATGACAAATCACCCTGCTATGATCATCTTAAATAACAAAAAATATTCCCAACAGGAACAATAATGAGGTTTCTGAACTCAAGATGATCACAATGGGTCCAGACAGGAGGAAGGCAATCGGCCAGCGATGCTCTATACGAGTCTCACATGAACAATCGCTAGCACACAGAATGAAACTAACATTAGCCCCGTGTGCCTGAGCTTGCCGGTTAGCATAACATCTAACAGCAACAACACATACTTTGGAGGGGAAGCATCCGATACTGGAAAGGGGGTGGTCATTAGACTGTGATGCGTGTCTAGGTGGCATGTAGCCACTCTAATATACCCCATGAACACATGCTGATTGGCTTCCAAAACCACCTAATACTAAGGGGGCGTGATACAATAAAACATACAGAACTGTTCTTGTACAAACTGTATGATGTTGGTCTCATTACAGTTAAAATATTGTGTATAAAAGAGATGGCCACCATTATGCACCACATACCACAAATGATAAAACTATGGGAATAAAGGAAGACAGCGGTCTATCCCACTACACTTATAAACTGAGGTCATAAGAGCCCGAAGTTACAGAATCACCCTGAAAAAGAAAGAACGAAATATTCTAAAACAAAATAATTACAAAGAAAATAGCATATAATTATTTTTTATTTATTTATTTGTTTTTTCTAAATTAGAGGCACAAGTCTTCATGGTTGGACCAAATGTCACTTTACATAAAATCCCTCAGCTGGACACAACAAATGCTTCTGTGGACATCGATCTCATTGGAATTGCCCAGAACAACCAAGAAACATGTATGTTAAAATGTTGGTGTAATTTAATCAAAACTATCTGAGATACACCACTAGTAATTACAGACAAATGTGAGTGTCAACGATTGCAAAATTGAAGAAAAAGGAACACTATTAAACCACATTTACTTCTTTACAGTTTATTGTATGCCATTTTTCTCTTTCTGTCTCTGTAACCCAGAATCAGCTGCTGTGGCTTTCATGAGCTACACCACAATGGAGAACGTACTGAGACCTGACTTCTTCAACACATCAGATGACTCAATTTAAACCATGATGTCCACTGTGATCTCAGCTACTCTTCCCAAAACCAACTACACAAAACTCACAAAAACAGTCAACTTCACCCTGAAACACATCAGAGTGAGTTACCTTTATATCAGATGTTCAGAAATCATTGATGTGCTAATGAGACACTGAAGTTGACCTGATTGTGTAAACAGTAAAATGTTTGTCCCATTTTGTTCAAGTCTTTGTCTAATTTAAGTTGTGATGAATGACACTGAACACTGACACTGAATGTTCTTGTTGTTTGTTCTTTATTTAAAGCAATTTGTCTCTGGAGGCAGTCTGTCCTGTGTTTACTGGAATATCAGTGAGTGGATTGTAGATGGTTGTTCTGTTGTAAAGACCAACAGCAGCCACATTGTGTGTTCCTGTGATCATCTGTCATCATTCGCTCTCATCATGCAAACCAGCAGCCCACCAGAGGTAAGAGAACAGGTCAGACAAGTTACATTTTTACATGTGGTGGTGTGGTGGCTACATGCTCAAGTTTGGTAATTTTTAACTATTATTAACCATCACTTTTGAGCTCTTGAGAAAGGCAGGTAACTTCAGTTTGTTCCAGATGAATTGTTCCTCTAGTAAGTGTACAGAGAGTTGATTTGGATAAGAGCGTCTGTGCTCGCATATAAACTAACGTCTTCCAGTGGACCATCTTGTCATTGTTTGTTGGTTGCATTGAATGAGATTTGGGGTTTTCCAACTGTTGGAGATATTCTGCATAAACTGATTCTTAATAGTATTCACAATGGTACAAACATCGAAATGAGTTTTGATCTGGAGCAGAAAATGATGCCGGGTTTCCTGTTTGATGTGACATGATATTTTCTCAGGATGATCCACTGATGAAAATACTGAATTTGGTGGCTGTGATCGTGGGGCTGGTGTTCCTCAGTTTGGCCCTGTTGACTTTTGCTTTTTGTCGGTGGAATCCTGGAGTGAACAATGTGGTTCGACTCAACCTCTGCTTGAGTCTGCTGTTGGCTCACCTTCTGTTCTTGCTCACACAAGAGTTTCTGAAGGAAATACGCCCTAACCAAGTGAAAATTATTGATGACTCCAGTTGAAATTTATTGTTCATTATAGAATTATAGTTCATACATACCACAATAGTTCACTCCGCTGTAACCGCTGGAGGGTCAACTTGGCCTTGTGCTTAGGGTCATTGTCGAGCTGGAAAGTCCAAGAGCGACCCATGCGCAGCTTTAGTGCAGAAGAATGCAAATTGTCTGCCAGTATTTTCTGATAATATGCTGCATTCATCTTGCCATCAATTTTCACAAGATTCCCTGTGCCTTTAGAGCTCACACACCCCCAAAACTTCAGTGAGCCACCACCATGCTTCACAGTGGGGATGGTATTCTTTTCACTATAGGCCTTGTTGACCCCTCTCCAAACATAGCGCTTATGGTTGTGACCATAAAGCTCTATTTTGGTCTCGTCACTCCAAATTGCAGTGTGCCAGAAGCTGTGAGGTGTGTCAAGGTGTTGTCAGGCATATTGTAACCAGGCTTTTTTGTGGCATTGGCAGAGTAAAGGCTTATTTCTGGCAGCTCGACCATGCAGCTCATTTTTGTTCAAGTATCATCGTATTGTGCTCCTTGAAACAACCACACCGTCTTTTTCCAGAGCAGCCTGTATTTCTCCTGAGGTTACCTGTGGGTTTTTCTTTGTTTCCCAAACAATTCTTCTGGCAGTTGTGGCTGAAATCTTTCTTGGTCTACCTGACCTTGGCTTTGTATCAAGAGATCCCCGATTTTTCCACTTTTTAATAAGTGATTGAACAGTATTGACTGGCATTTTCAAGGCTTTGGATATCTTTTTATATCCTTTTCCATCTTTATAAAGTTCCATTACCTTGTTACGCAGGTCTTTTGACAGTTCTTTTCTGCTCCCCATGGCTCAGTATCTAGCCTGCTCAATGCATCCACATGAGAGCTAACAAACTCATTGACTATTTATACACAGACACTAATTGCAATTTAAAAAGCCACAGGTGTGGGAAATTAACCTTTAGTTGCCATTTAAACCTGTGTGTGTCACCTTGTGTGTCTGTAACAAGGCCAAACATTCAAGGGTATGTAAAATTTTGATCAGGGCCATTTGGGTGATTTCTGTTATCATTATGATTTAAAAAGGAGCCAAACAACTATGTGATAATAAATGGCTTCATATGATCACTATCCTTAAATAAAAGACAATTTCTGCCAGGGTATGCAAACTTTTGAGCACAACTGTATATATATATATATATATATATATATATATATATATATATATATATATATATATATATATTAGTTATATTCATTAGTTATATTCATTGGTAATATAATAATAGTATAACATTAAGAGCAGAATTATGAGTTCTTTTAATGGAGTAACTGTGTTAACTGAGCTACAGATGTGTGTGCTTCTCATCTGTGTCACTTTATTTTTATATTAGCCACACGGAAAAACTTCTGTGAACTTGTGCATGTATGTACTGTATGCACTTTTCAAATTTTCTGATCGAACGGTTAAAACCGCACAGGACTAGCAAAGATAAAATATATTGTTTTAGCACAGTGGTTGATTGACAAGTAGAACTTTCACCCTAGGACTCCTTGGTTTCAACACACTTGCTTCGTAAGTAAAAAATCTATAGTATATCTACTGTCATGTGTACACCTTTAAAAATGATGATATACCCCTAAATGCCCTAGTACTTAGGAAACCGGATAAAAGTAGACCATGACGGAAATTTTACAACTCAGTCCATCAGTGACAAATAAATATTTTTCTAGCGCAACCTCTGGAGACCTGACAACTCACTAGCTCATTCACAAACACACAGGCTAGTATGGCTCCATTTAGTGGTGTTTCAGTAAAGGACGCGGGAAGTGGGGGTGCTGAGGGTGCTGCAACAACCCCTGTTCTCACAGGATGTAAATGTAACAAACTGAACACGAGGTGAACTATAGCTAAGAAAACACTAACTTAGAAAGAGTCCAAAATTTGATAATAGCGCAAAAGTGAATTTTAGATTTTTTAAATGTTCCAAATCAAAATGTCCCAAACCCGGTCTGGACAACTGAGCACACCCCAGCACGAACACTGACACAAGCAACAGCTCCAGCACCGGGATGGAACCACCAATTATTAATGCCCCTTTGGACTGTCCTGCAGCAACAGCTAACATTCAGATCACAGATCCAGGGCCAACTTACACTGCTGGAGAAGAAAAAACTTTTCAGCAAAATAATTTTGTTTTTCTGACTAAGTGCTTCATCTGTTTAAATGAGTGTTCTCGCGACACATTTGTTTGTTGTGCTATGTGAAGTTTTCATGTGTTTTATATATATTATTTCTTTATTGAATTGCAAATATGTTTTTTTTTTTTTCTTGGTGGAGGGCCATGATGTTTAAGACCCTGTTGTATTTGATGTTTGCTTTTCCTTGAATTACTTCTATTATGTAAGAATATTAGTGTGATATTTATCAATTAAATATATATAATATTTCCTTAAAAATTATTTAGCATTATTGATTTCTTAAACACATTCAACTATTGCATGCTCAGATAAATCCGAATGTTAAAATTCTCATTCACATCTTTAAATCAGTGATTTTATATGGATTTAATTCATTTCAGCTAATTAGTCACTTAAATAGTAATATTAAACAACTACATTTTATTTATGTCAGTAAAATGTGAGCACTGGAGATGTGTTTGTTGTGTGACTTTTTTTGGTGTGAATTTGTGTATGAATTTGAATCCAAATTTACATATGAGGAAGATGGAAAAATAGAATTTGTGGATATTTTTTTCCTATCAGACTGATGATCAGATAACTGCTCTATAAACACTGTTGACATAAATATTTACATGACAGTCAGTCCTGTTTGGTGTGGATCACTGTATGTGAACTCATGTCAGGTAAGAGTCTCATTTTAATTTTTCATCTTGTGCATTGTTGCTGTTGCTTAATCACTATAATCACTATTTTTACAGTTGTAAATCTTTTCCCCAACATGTGTTTCTTGAAAACAACATTTGGATTTTTGTAATGAACTAAACACTGTTGTTCCCTATCTGTCACTCACTCGACGTTGTGCTGATGTAGTGACACTAGGGGTCACTCTTGGGAGCCCGAGACACCTCTGGTCTTTGATAAAAGGCCAATGAAAATTGGCGTGTGGTATTTGCATGCCACTCCCCCAGACATACGGGTATAAAAGGAGCTGGTATGCAACCACTCATTCAGATTTTCTCTTTGGAGCCAAACAGTCATGCTCATTGAGCTGAATACTACTGTTCATTCACCTCTGCTGGATCTAATGGCGCATTTCAGCAGCCTCTTCCCCCTCTGCACTGGTGCACTGCAGAGAATGCCCCTGGGCGCTTCGGCAGAAATAAAAGAGTATATTTCTCTAAAAGAGTATATTTCTCTAAAAGAGTATATTTCTCTAAAAGAGCGGCACACACGGAACGTCTTTTTAAAGACGCGTCTTTCTAAAGATTCTTTTCCGATTGTGTGTTATTCCTGGTTGCGCTCGTTATCTCTCGCCTTCTGACGGTCACGATCACTGTCTTTCGTGTCTTGGCACTGCTCATGTGGAGACAGCATTCATGGATGGTCATGTTCTCATTGCGAGGATATGTCCATGGCAACATTGCGGTCGCGACTCGCCTTTGTAAGAAAGCAAGCCACCCCAGAGGCTCCCCGCCTCGGTCCTTTTACCCACGGGTATGAGGCCAGCGCAGCTAGCACTGGGGGCGATTTGGGGACCCCAATGGGACCGCATCCGCCGGGTATCCCCTGCGGACCTCCCATTCCCCAGCACGCTCGTCTGCCCCGATCGGGCTTCCGGATGAGTCCACCAGCTCATCTCATGGCGAGTTTGACCTCTTATTCAGAGCCCGTGAAAGTGATGAGCTCTCAAGCGCAGCATCGGAGAGCGGGCTCGTCCAGTCAGAAGCCTCAGCTGGGCTCCTCCCTTCGGGGATGATTGCCAGTCACAGGCTGATGCGGAGATGACGACATGCTTTCCGGGGCAGCCGCAAGCGTCGGCTAAAGTGGAACTCAATACTCTTCCCTGAACCTTCGTTGCTTGGTGATTGGTTCCTGGGCTCGCGGCGCCACTCAAAGCCACGCCCCGCCCCCCGTTCCTTTCTTTCCGGAAGTGTATGAAGAGCTGACAAGGTTGCGGGAGGCACTTTTTACTGCCCGGTCCCAATTTTTTCAGCTTCCCCGCCCACACTACCCTCGATGGTGGGGCGGCCAAGGGCTATTCGGCAATCCCCCGGTAGATTATATCGGTGCACCTATGCCCGCAGAGTCATCTGGCGCGCAGGTGGCGCTCCTCACCTGGAGGACTTTGCCCAGCAGTTTTTGATGGTGGAGCAGTAAACAGATGCTAGCCGGCATATCCTGCCCTAGCACGGCTCAAGATCCCGCACCCCGTCTGCTCATCGCCAAGGGCGTCCCCCTGCGGTGACTGCACCGGCTCTGCCGCAGCCCACCCCTTTGGCCCAGCCCCGGCGTGGAGCCCACCGCAGGAAGCAGACGCCACCCATCTCACGGCCACCCAGAACCCGTGAAAGGCTTCAAAGTGCCCTTGAGACGGGCGACCCAGGAACAACGAAACCCGCTGCTCTGGAGCTGGTAAGCAGATCTCTCCATCTTTTTGTTACCTTTTGCATTTAATTGCGCTGCATGCCCAAGTGGCTGCAGTACTCAAGAGCTCAGCAAGAGCGGTTTCCTTGTTCCCTGGGTCACGTATCCGGTGTGCACGGCCGTCATCACGACCACCGTCCACCACTCTATTTGGCAGGTTTGGCGCTCCAGCGGCGGTCTCCCGCCCCTGAGCGCCCAGCTGTGGCACAAATCCACCCCCGATGTGACAGTCTCCATGGGTCACGAGGACAGGCCTCTTCCTCCCCTGTCCCAGGCTGTTCCAGGGGTGGTCACAAGGAGCCAGGTAAGTGCTTCGATGTCCTTAGACTCAGCACGGCCACGACGTGGTGTGGCACCTCGAGCTCCGCCCCGCCATGAGGCCCCACCAGCCGGTACGTCCGATGACGTTGTCCCTTTGGTCTCCCTTGCGCGGAACTTGGACGCATGGTTTGCGCTTTCCAATCCATCGCGAGGGCTGGTCCGGACCATCCGACTCGGCTGCGCGATTCACTTCGCCGGACGTCCGCCCAGGTTCAGCGGTGTCCACTTCACCTTGGTGAAGAACGAAAACTATCCTGCCCCGGCATGGCTCAAGATCCCGCACCCTGTCCACTTATCACCAAGGGCATCCCCCTGCGGTGACTGCACCGGCTCCGCCGCAGCCCGCCCCTTTGGCCCGGCCCTGGCGTGGAGCCCACCGCAGGAAGCAGACGCCACCCGTCTCACAGCCACCCAGAACCTGTGAAAGGCTTCAAAGCGCCCTTGAGCCAGGTAAGTGCTTCGATGTCCTTAGACTCAGCACGGCCATGACGTGGTGTGGCACCTCGAGCTCCGCCCCGCCATGAGGCCCCACCAAAGTCCGATGACGTTGTCCCTTTGGTCTCCCTTGCACGGAACTTGGATGCATGGCTTGCACTTTCCAATCCATCGCGAGGGCTGGTCCGGACCATCCGATTCGGCTGCACGATTCACTTCGCCGAGCGTCCGCCCAGGTTCAGCGGTGTCCACTTCACCTTGGTGAAGAACGAAAACACTGCTACCTTGCGTGGAGATCGCTACCCTCCTACCTAAGGGCGCGATAGAACCTGTCCCTCCAGCCGAGATGAAGAAGGGGTTTTTCAGCCCCTACTTCATCGTACCGAAAAAAGGCGGTGGGTTGTGGCCAATCTTGGACCTGTGAGTTCTGAACCGGGCTTTACATAGACTCCTGTTCAAGATGCTGATGCAAAAATGCATTCTGGCGAGCGTCCGGCATCAAGACTGGTTCTCGGCGGTAGACCTGAAGGATGCGTACTTCCACGTCTCGATCCTTCCTCGACACAGACCCTTCCTGTGGTTTGCGTCCGAGAGTCAGGTGCATCAGTACAAAGTCCTGCCTTTCGGCCTGTCCCTGTCTCCTCGCGTCTTTACGAAGGTCGCAGAGACTGCCCTTGCCCCGTTAAGGGAGGTGGGCATTCGCATTCTCAACTATCTCGACGACTGGCTAATCCTAGCTCATTCTCGAGACATGTTGTGCGCACACAGGGACCTGGTGCTCTCACACCTCAGCCAACTAGGGCTTTGGGTCAACTGGGAAAAGAGCAAGCTCCTCCCAGTTCAGAGCATCTCTTTTCTCGGTTTGGAGTTGGACTCAGTCTCCTTGACGGTGCGCATTACGAACGAGCGCGCCCAGTCGATGCTGGCCTGTTTGAAGGCGTTCAAACAGAAAACAGCGGTTCCACTGAAACTTTTTCAGAGGCTCCTGGGGCATATGGTATCCTCGGCGGTGGCCACCCCGCTCGGGTTGATGCATATGAGGCCGCTTCAGCACTGGCTCCAGACTCGAGTCCCGAGATGGGCATGGTGCCACGGGACATGTCACATGGTCATCACGCCGGTCTCCAGGCGCGTCGTGGTCACGACAGACGCCTCCAAAATGGGCTGGGGCACTGTTTGCAACGGGCACGCAGCCACCGGCCTCTGGACGGGTCTGCGACTGCATTGGCACATCAACTGCCTCGAGTTGTTGACAATTCTGCTCGCCCTGCAGAGGTTTCGGCCATTGATCCAGGGCAAGCACGTGTTAGTTCAGACAGACAACACGACAACGGTAGCATATGTCAACCGCCAAGGCGGTCTGCACTCTCGTTGTGTGTCACAACTGTCTCCTCCTCTGGAGTCAGCAGCACTTCAAGTCGCTGCAAGCCACTCACATCCCGGGCAACCTCAACACTACAGCGGGTGCACTGTCACGACAGGTTACCCTCAGAGGAGAGTGGAGACTCCACCCTCAGGTTGTCCAGCTTATTTGGAGTCGATACAACAGGCACAGGTGCAACTGTTCGCCTCCCAAGAATCCTCCCCAATGCCCGCTCTGGTACGCCCTGACCGAGGCCCCCCTCGGCATAGACGTGCTGGCACACAACTGGCCCCCTGGCATGCGCAAATATGCTTTTCCCCCAGTGAGCCTGTTTGCACAGACAAGGAGCAGGTTGTCCTGGTAGCAGAATTCAAAAAAGAAAAAAAGAAGGGGAAAAGAGGCCACGACTGGGTTAAGCCTGTCTCTATCTTTTGGGTAGTCGACTTGTCCCCAAAAAGGGCCGTTCAACACTCATAAATATGTTGGGGGAGGTTACGTGTCGACCTGGTGTGCTGGCTATGAGGCACACAGTAGTCTGCCCACTACACACCGCCTGTTCCCATAACACAGTTCAGCCAATTGTGGCATTTCGTATAGGGACCCCTAGTGTCACTACATCGACACAACGTCGAGTGAGTGACAGATAGGGAATGTCATGGTTACTTGTGTAACCTCCGTTCCCTGATGGAGGAAACGAGACGTTGTGTCCCTCCTGCCACAACGCTGAACTACCTGCTGAAATGGCCGGACCTTATATTGGCTCCTCAGCATAAAATCTGAATGAGTGGTTGCATACCAGCTCCTTTTATACCCGTATGTCCGGGGGAGTGGCATGCAAATACCACTTGCCAATTTTCATTGGCCTTTTATCAAAGACCAGAGGTGTCTCGGGCTCCCAAGAGTGACCCCTAGTGTCACTACATCGACACAACGTCTCGTTCCCTCCATCAGGGAACGGAGGTTACACAGGTAACCATGACGTTTTCCAACTGTTGGAGATATTCAGAATATACTGATTCCTAATAGTATTAATAATGGTACAAACACTGAAATGAGTTTTGATCTGGAGCAGAAAATGATGCAGAGTTTCCCGTTTGATGTGACATGATATTTTCTCAGGATGATCCACTGATGGAAATACTGAATTTGGTGGCTGTGATCGTGGGGCTGGTGTACCTCAGTTTGGCCCTGTTGACTTTTGCTTTTTGTCGGTGGAATGCTGGAGTGAACAATTTGGCTCGAATCAACCTCTGCTTGAGTCTGCTGTTGGCTCACCTTCTGTTCATGCTCACACAAAAATTCCTGAAGGACATACGCCCTAACCAGGTGAAAATTATTGACGACTCCACTTGAAATATATTGTTCATTATAGAATTATAATAAATATAATCTCTTTCTGTCTTTCACTGTCTCCAGGTGTTGTGTGCAGTGATATCAGGTGTTCTGCACTTCTTCTTTTTCTCCTCCTTTGTGTGGATGTTCACTGAAGCTGTGCTGCTTTTCATCTGTGTGAAGAACCTATCACAGATCAGCTCCAAACAGAGGGAGGTGCTTAGCAGCAGATTCATCATCGTGATTGGATATGTGATTGCTCTGGTTGTGGTGGGCGTGTCTGTTGGACTGGTTCCTGAGGGTTATGGCAGTGAAAAGTAAGCTTGTATTTTTGTATTTAATTTAAAACTTGTGCTATACTTTTAGTGCCTTTTTATGTAATCTGTGGATATTTATATTTTGAGTATTTCCCCATTAACTGATGCTGGATTAAATTGGAGAAAGGATTTATCTGGAGTTTTCTGGGACCTGTTTGTGTCCTTCTAGCAGTAAGTTTTACAGTATGTTTAAACATACTGTATATATGTATACTGTACACCAGCGTGAGTCACGGAAACATTTGAATTCGGCACAGAATCCTCTGGTGCAAACCACTCGGTGAGCAAACATTAAACGGCCCGACAATACAGCACTGATGCTGAGAAAACACCTTAACATGCACAGACATAAATTAGCAGACTTTTCACACATCACCACCTTTATAATGAATTTACTATAGTAACACTAACTGTATTGACTGTAGTATTTTAGGCAGACATATATTCATAATAAATATTATATTACCACTATTGCTCTATTAAATTTATAATAGGCTTCATTAGGGAAGTGAGGGAATATAATTAATGTTTGTTTCAACTATGGCAGTTTATAATTTTATTTGTGTTTATTTTTTGTTTTAAATGTGTTTAGGATACTGTTTTTTTCTGTACAAAAATGGCAAAGTTTGTTTTATAGAACTCATGTTAGATTTTACCATGATAGTGACGATCCATGCTTGGTTTTACCTGAGGTTACCACGGTCAGGTTACAAATAAATACCACTGTTTAAACTATTAAAACTATGGTACATTTTCAAAAGGGCAAAAGCAAAATAGAATAAAGGGCTTTAAAGCCCTAAAGATTTATGGACAAAGCTAGTATTCCTTCTGTGTGAAATATGTTTCAAATAAATCAAATAAAATAAATACAAAATAAATAAAAATAAAAAATAAAAAAAAATTGATAGTTTACTGATTGTTTCCTGAATAAAAATAAAATCCATGATTAAAGTAAAATCTTATGTACTTTATTAGACAAGTTTAAATTAATAAACAAGGCAATCCCTCAAAGCAGTCAGTTTTAATATTTCAAATTTAATTAGCCTTATTCAGGGTTTATTAAACTGACCAGTTGCAGATAAAGAACTTATATTTAACTATAAGACTTGACTTGGACTTGGACCTCAGGGACTTGTGAACATGTCTGATATATATTGTATATACATATACATAATAAAGCAATATCACACAAGCAAGAGTGCTGTACGTCAATCTATCAGTACAACTGTGATTCGTCTGTAGGCATGAGGCAGCAGGTAATCCCAGCCATGCTGATTTTATATTAGGGCTGTCTATTTAATGTGTTAACTCAGTGAGATTAATTGTATCAACAGTTAACACATTAAAAAAATAGCACAATTAATCATGTCCCAGACTGCTCCACTTGAACAGGCAACGTGCAGCTGAAAAGGCAACAAATCATACTTTCTGACAGCAGACAATATAAGATGAGGAAGTGTTCTTGCATTCTAACACAGCTGGATGAAACACAACTCCAAATGCTGTGGTCTTATGATCTGTTTCATTAAGTTTCAAACTCTGTTTAACTTGACACAGCAACATAAAAACGCTACACAAAAACTTGAAGAAATGCAACCAAAGTGAGATGCTCCAAAAGTATCCGTCTGATGCATGTTTATAGACCTTAGAACTCAGAACCGGCCTTATAATAAGTCTAACTTGGACAGAGGGATTGGAAAATGCATTGCTGTGAAGTGTAGGCCAATGTAACCCTGGTTCCATAAGTAGGGAACTAGACACTGCATCGCTGACGCAATGGAAACACGCAAGTGGACACGTGGTCAGAAGCCCTTATACAATCACGCCAATGTTCCTAAACCGTGGGTTGCTTATATGCGCTTGTTCAAGTGTCATCACTCAGCGCAAGCCTATGCAGCATCTAGTGAGTATGGCCGGCTACACAGAGTCTTGTTCTCTACTCAGGGAAACAGGGTTACTGACATACGTAACTGAGATGTTCCCTTTCATAGTTCACTTCAACATTGCCAGTTTAAATGGGGAAGGAGAGATGGACTGCAAGGTAATAACCTGCGAGGTGAACGGTGTAGAGGCAATCTTTGTTAAAAATTCCAAACCTTCGACATTTCCCTGCCGTGAAATTCAAACCCGATGGATTGACCGACAGGGCATGCAAATAACCAACCCTCTTAAACTATGCCAATGCCAAAAGCAGGGCGGTTTTACGAGACAAAAACTGATTGGACCACTAAAACGGTCCCAACACGTTCAATGGGGTAACAACATGTGATGCTTGTGACACTGTGATATTGTACACTGCATAGAGTACGTATGGCCCAAGACACTTGGCCGTGGGTGCAGAGGCTAAAATAAATGCACATTTCCCAGCATGAGCCACAGAGGGAGACAGAGCTAATTCTTTTCTTTTTTTTATGTCAAATTGTGACACATTTGGCCTTCCATACACACTGACGCTGGTATTTTTTGACACTTTGTTTTAACCCTGTTCCAGCACTGGAGTGTGTCATTAATAACAAGGGTTTCTGAATCTTACATACTGCACCTTTAAAATGTTGAGTGTGAAGTAGTCTGTAGGCAGATGTATTGTAGCAATATGCAATTCTTACTGATATCAATTAATAAAATATATAAACAATTTTCTTTAAAATTATTTAGCATTATTTGTTTTTTAAACACATTCAACTACATGTTAAAAATGAAGAACATCAGCTTCAGCTTAGTTGTTCTCATTTACCAAGACAAACATTTATGAAACAATCTGCTATTTCCTCCAAACTCTGAGCACAATCTCAAAACGAAACACTAATTTGTACAACAACTTCCATGTCAAACCCAAACATTTCACTCACAATCATATTCTCGTCAAAACAAGCTTTGGCCTCAGATGACAAACCACAAACCTTGATCTTACACTACATCATACTACACAAAATGTGCAAGTGTACAGGATCAGGGAAACACTTTAAGGTAATTTTCAAAAGTTTATTTCCAGAGAGTGGCCAATTATACCGTACATGTGACTACAGTAAAGTGTTCAGTGACATGCACCAAAACATCACACACTCATTATGGTCTCAAAACATCCCAGTACAGGCTATTGATAAAGATCATGAGATTTGGTGTGTCACAGGAAAAGGAGAGACAGCGTAAACAAAATTTAATAATAATATATATAATAATAATATATTTCCTCATCATGCTGATGTGCATTTTTGTAAACTAACACACACAATCACTAGTGAAATGCCAGTACATCACACACTGAGTATATAATTGCCGTGGTACACTGTAAAATATGATGCACTGTTAACTGTATCTGTAAGCATCTGTAGTAAATGTAGTAAGAATAGTGAGATGCAATAATGATGCTGAGCAGATGTTTTCTCTGCCGTGTGTGACAACATCAATCAATACAACTGATCACAGATGCACAGACATCAACACTGTATACAAAATCGGTGTACAAATCCCAGCCATGATGATGATCAACAAAAACATAGTTTTCAAATAAAAAGATGAACATAACAAAACTCCAACCCTAACCCTACAAACCTAATAACAAAAGCAACTGCACATAAAACCAGACAATTTAAGTGTGCAAGACATTCATGCTGCAATGTAAAAGTTAATCCAAAAATGCTAATTCTCTCATCATTTACTAACCCTTATGCCGTCTCAAACATATACAACTTTTTTTTCTTTTTCTTATGCAGAACACAAAACTCTTTTGATGGAGATGTTCATGAGGTGTTTTTTTTTGTTGTTTTTTTTACATACAATGCAAGTCAGCAGAGTCCAAAACATTTCCCTTCCTCACGCTTGACACAAGACAACAGTGTGTTACCTGTTTATGTGCCTCAGGCGGACATGTTTGGAGCATCTCACTGTGTAACGTTTGAGGCAGGCAGGGGCAAGAGTAGCAGACAAAGACGATGATGTTTGAACCCAAGTGCAGTTTTATTTATAGTGCTGGTATCCAAACATGAATCCAAAACAAAACAAACATAAACTATTTTTATTTTTTTTATTTTATTAAATAACATAAAATAAAACAACAACTATATTTTACAATCAAATCCTGTATTTTTTAAAAAATGAAAGAGCCCTGCAGCATTCCCTCATTTTCTCACTCATCCCTAAAATCCCTTCCAAATTCCATCCACGTTCGAGTTCATATCTTATCACGTAAGATGTTCCTCTCTGAATTATATTTACAACACCACATAATGACATGCTCAACATTTTCAGGAACACTACAAACGTCACATTTATCTGATATGCACTTTGCCATTTAAATAATGTGGTTTTATTTTATTTTTTTAAATATCATCCAGTATGTCAATCTTAATTTTGAGAAAACCACTTCCTCTATGCCTTCACCTTAATTGATTTTGTGTGTGTGTGTGTGTGTGTGTGTGTGTGTGTGTGTGCTATAATAGTGTCTCCCTTTGGTATCTGTGTCCCACTTCTTCTGCCATGAATCCCTCACTGCCTTTTTAATTAAAATGATTTGGCCTCACCTTTTCCAAAGGGAACTTTCATTATTTCATTTAATTTCAATGCTCTCTTTGCAATCTCGTCCGCTTTCTCATTTCCCACTACACCAACATGAGCAGGAATTCAACAAAACTGTACATCAGTTCCAACTTTGTATTCTCAACATTTATAGTAAAAATTTCCAACAGATCATCTCTTATAGTTTGAGTTCAAGCTACTAAGTGCTGCAGTAGAGTCCGAAGACATGACAACTCTCTCAGGCCTTACCTCTTCTATACATTATAATCCTAAAATTATGGTGACTATTTCAGCTGTAAATACAGATACTCTATCATTAATTCTTTTGCATATAACAATGTTAAACTTTGGTATGTATACTCCTGCTCATATGTTCACTCCCTGGGTCTTTAGATCCATCAGTAAATATTGGCATATAATTAAGTTCCTTTTCACAATCTTGAACCAAATATCCAATGTTATCCACATTCCTTTCAGTCCATTCTCTCTTCTGCTCCACAAGTTGCAAGTCCACCTTCGGCACAGGAAATATCCATGGAGGAACATTACCCCATACAGTATTTTATCCATAATCTAACCTATTTAAACCAAATTCCTCTGCTGCTGTATGAATATTCCACCAAATCCTTTACCTTTTTGTTGTTGTGAATATTCCCAACAATCACACAGCACCTTTGTTGCAGGCTGTTCCTCTCCAGATCCTTTTAACTTAACCCAATATGCCCATGACAACTTTGAACATCTTAATATAATGGTAATTCATCAGCTTCCACCAGTAATGCATTAGGAGTTGTTTTAACTGCACCAATACTGAGTCTATGGGCTCTGAACTGAAGTTTTCCCAACACACTCTTAGCTGCTGCTGCTCCATATACCATACACTCATAATCAGTACATGACCGTATTAAGGCCCTATAAATATCCAGTAGTGATTGTTTATCTGCTCCCCATTCATAACCACAATCTGTAAAACAAGCTGCTAAAAAATTAACAAGACAGGTCTGATAAGAGAAGGCAACACATGGAAACAGATGGATGCGTTTTACACGTTTGTAAGTAACCCATCTGTAAATTGAATCCTTACAATTAAAAGCATTCTTATAAGATGACTGTATGTTGTGAAAATGTCCATTGTGGGACTAAAAATGAATGTAATTTTATGGATGAAATGGGGATGTTCGCTAATGTCCCCTGAATGTCATTTTCAGAACGTTTTGCCCGGATGAAGATGGGACCTGTTGCGAACGTCCAAAATGTCCTGGGAACGTCCTGCAGCAAACGTTACAAAAAAGACCAAATGTAGACCTAAGGGGACATTAGCGAATGTCCTGGGGACGTCCCCTGTTTGCTAGGATATTCTTAAATATTTGCTACAATATACTTATTATGTGCACACGAGTTGTTGCATTGTACTTAAATTTAAAGTACCTGCATTAAAATACATTTGTAGTTACAGTATTAAACTTATGTCTAACCCTAACACCAACCCTAACACCAACCTTAACCTAACACCAACCCTAACCCTAACTCTAAACCTACCCGTACCTCAATCTCAGGAGTGGCAAATGTGAATCTTGTGAGAATTTCGCTGAACAACATGCAGTTATACAGTAAATACATTGTATTGTATGCATTTTAATGTTAGTACGTACTGTAGTAGTTAAAACACCTAATATCATGTTTGACCCAAAATTATATGTAACAATTAACTATTTTTCCCCCTAACTATTTGTCCCCCAAAACTTTGAGCACAAACTGAAAACTACACACCAGTTTGTAAAAACTTCAAACTTCCATGTCAAACCCAGAAGTTTTACTTACAAACATATTCTCTTCAATCAAAACAAAGCTTTGGCCTCAGATTATACACAAAAACAATCATAAATCTACAAAAAACTCTCACTGCAAGGAATTATTTACAGCTCAACCTGTGTTTTGATCTTACACTCCATTATACTACATAAAATATGCAAGTGTGCAGGATCACTGTAAGCCAAAACGTTTGTTTCCAGGGAGTGGCCTAATGTACAATACATCTCACTACAGTAATTTGTGAAATGAACTCAGCACATCAATGTCTCAATACATTGCAGTCTATTGATTTCTATAGACTAATGATAAAGATCATGAGACTTTGTGTATGTTACATTTTAATCTAAATTAGAATTTAAGCAGAAAAAGGAGAGACAGAGCAAAACATATTTCCTTATCATGCTGAACCCATTTTATAACACAATAAAATAACACACACACACACACACACACACACACACACACACACACACACTCTATAACATACACAAACACTGGTGAAATTACAACCCATTGTAAACTGATTATGAAATTACCTTGACTGTAAAAGATGGTTCACTATTAACATATTTGACTTAGTTTGTTCTGCTTTATTGTCTTTACCCATTTTGATTCAAATCATTTTACTTTGTATTTCAAATAATTTGACTGAAATTGGTCATTTATGTACTCGAGAAGCAGTGAAAATTAGGCTCTTGTACCTTGGATTGTGCACTTGGATTTACCATTATGATGATTAGTGTTATCTTTGGTTGGAACTTGGACCTTGTTTAACTTCCCATGTTATCACTTCCTGTCAGTGCAACATGTGATGTAAAAGAACACATATGCTTGCTCAATGACAAAGGGAGAGAAAGTATGAAATGTATGCTGAGTGTGGTTAAATTGGGCCACTTTGATATTAAGATGGATGTCCTCATATCTCTAGGCCAGCACAAGCCACGCCTTCCAGCCTCTTGCTGTTTTAGACACTTCATGACCACCACACTGATCTCAAGGCTTCTGAGAATTGGCACAAGTCAAAAGACCCTGCTGACTTGAGCAAGTATCAGTCTCTTCTCTTCTCTTTTTCCCTCAAATGTTTCTGCTGCTCAGGTTGATTATTAAATAAATGATATAAAAAGATCAGAAACTCTTCAAATTCTGGTAAACTGTTTTCAACTTTCCCTTCTACTCTCTATCCTCCTCCACCTCCTCCAACTACTTATCTGACTGCTGATGACTTTACCACGTTTTACTGACAAACTAGCGACCATCATTAGCCAGTACTCTGCACCACATACCCACATCTGCTCTCTTCCCACATCCCATCCTTTAATTTCCTCTTTCTCTCCTCTCTCTGAGGCTGATGTTTCCAAAGTGCTTCTTTCTAACCGTCCTACCACATGTCCCCCTGACCCTATACCCTATCTTCTGCCAGATGCCTCTCCATCAATCATGCCCACACTCACACACATCATTAACACACGTCTTACAACTGTAAACTTTCCCAACACATTCAAGCAGGCTCGAGTAACCCCACTGCTCAAAACACCAACACACAACCCTTACTGGTATTCCTCAGGGATCAGTACTTGGACCCCTCCTCTTCTCAATCTACACTACATCACTCAAACCAATCATTAAGGTACATAGCTTTTTTTTTACCACTGCAATTCATATGATACCCAGCTTCATCTTTACCTATCAGCTACCTATCGTTCCAGCCAGACAACCTCAGCCTCTCAGCTCGTATATCTGTCTGGCTCTCAGATAACTCATCCTGGATTAAGGAAAACCCTCTTCAGCTCAATCTTGCCAAGGCAGAATTCTTTGTGATCCTAGCCAACCCATCTGTTGACCACAACCTCACCATTTATCTTGGTTCATCTACACTAAAGCCAACCAGAACAGCCCAAAACCTGGAGTGGTGGTAGCTTAACCAGCTTAACTTTACTGCCCACATCTCATTAACTGTCCTGTCTTGGAGGTTCATGCTTTACAACATGAGAAAAATCAGACTGTGAGGGTTTCCACAAACAGAAGGGAAGGAGGACACAGGGAAGCGGGTTTTCCAGACTCAGGTAAGGCTTTTATTCGGCCACTTCTATGCTTTACAGCTTCACAAAACTCAACAGTCTCAGAGGCACTTAGGCACTCAAACTCATTAGCTTCACGAACATAAAACACATTAGCTTCACAAATATAAATCAGCTTCCACGAGCACTGTAGGCACCCTTGTGCCAGACTCTCTCTCACTGCTCTGCTGGTGGCGTGGCTGCTTATATGCCGCTCTCCCCATGCTCACTGGAATTAGAAACAGGTGTTAAACATAATCTAGCTCAGGTGCAAGCACCCTTTCTGCTTAATATCTCTCCGGACGGACGCTTGGCCACACCCCCGCTGCCACACAGACATTTCCTATTTGAATACGCTGCACATCTCCTTCTCCAAGCTCTCGTCATTTCTAGACTGGACAATTTGTTAGCCAGCCTCCCAGCTAGCACGATTAAGCCACTGCAGATGGTCCAGAGTGCAGCAGTGCCTCTGATCTTCCATCAGCCAAAGAGGGCTCATGTCACCCCACTCTTGATTTCACCCCACTGGCAACCTGTAGCTGGCTGCATCAAATTCAAGGATTTTACCTTGACCTTCATGACAACCAAAGGAACAGCATCCTCTTTCTTCAACTCACTCCTCCAGGTCCCCACTCACTCTCTGTGGTTAATGAACGAGTGGTGGTCATATCGCAAAGAGGCACAAAAAGCATTTTAAGATCATTCAGTTCCTCTGTTCCTCTGTGGTGGAAAGCCTCCACATGATCTGCTGATACCATGTCAACATTCAAGAACCAACTGAGAACACATCTGTTCCATGAGCACTTAATCAATTAATCTGGTTAATCTGCATGAGTGTTTGTAGCCTGCTAGCCTGCTTAGCATTGCTTATTGTTATTTTCATATGTTTATCGTTTTATCCTTTGCCATTTTACCGCATGCTTCGGGTTTTTCTGCTTTTCTACTGTTTCATCTGTGTGTATTGTTCCTGTTGCTGCTGGCGCCTAACTCGAGTCTGTGTTTGTAGCCTGCTAGCTTGTTAGTATCTCTTATCTATCTGTTTTCAGCTTTTAATCCTTAATATCTGCCATTTTTCAGCGCGCATCGGGTTTCCCCCCGCATTATTCTCTTATCGCGATTCAACTGCGTGCATTTTCCATGTGCATCCACTTTCTATTTTTATCGTGATTAAACTGTGCGCACCCATTTTTCTCCTCTGTGTTACACGGATTATTGCATCGATCTCAGAGCACCTCTTATCAAGAACAACCATAACAACAAACAATTGTGTGAGGGATTCACATCGATCTCAAACCCTCGCCTCTCAGGAACAACCAACAACACACAATTGTGGTAAGACATGGCATGCTTCCTGCATTGCATGTCATATGTTTACTATAGCTTCTTCCATCAGCATTGAAGGATTCACATGTGATAAATGTAAGGAATTAGTCAGGCTGACAGAGAAGGTTAATGAGCTAGTGAGAAACAGAAGCCGGTGGATACTGTTTCGGATGCGTGTAGTACAGCAAGCAACATGCACACTTTGGTTCCGGCTCTAGAGCCACCACAGCAGGGCATTTGGGTGATGTCTCAGCGGCATACTCGTTCAGCAAAGTGACACCACTCTCCCATTCCTGTTAAGATTTCCAGTCAATTCTCCCCAATCAGTGATGCACCCACTGAGAATCATGTTGAAAGAGCCGTTGTTATTGGTGACTCTATTGTAAGGAACATGGAAATAAAGACTACAGCCATCATTGTTAAATGCATTTTGGGGGCTTGGGCATCTGACATCAAATAAAATGTACAAGTGCTGGCTAATGCTAAATGTAGATTTTCTAAAACTGTTATTCATGTTGGCACTAACGATGTCCAGCTTCACTAGTCAGAGATAACTAAAGATAATGTAAAAGAGATGTGTGAACTTGCAAAAACGATGTCAGTCACTGTAACATTCTTGGGCCCCCTCCCTGCTCATCGTGGTGACGAGGTTTATAATAGATTCTATTATATAGTGTCACTGAATGGCTGGATATCTGAGTGGTGTTTGGAGAATAGCATAGGATTCATAGAAAATTGGAAGAGTTTTTTGGGGTAGACCTGACCTGCTAAAGAGAAACGGACTCCATCCCTCCAGGGAAGGTGCTGTTCTCCTCTCTAGTAATTTGGCTCATAGCCTTAATAGTGATAGGGCCCAGGTCAGGAAGCAGACAAACTGGTTAATCTGAACATCTGCTAGCTGCCTTGAGATGTCACACAGGTCACATAAACTACAACACATAGAGACTGTATCACCTAGATATCATATAGAGACTGTGTCTGTTCCCCGAACTACCAAACACAAACTCCTCACTAAATCATTTAGAAAAAATATGAGTAAGTTTATATTTGAAAAATACAAAACATTTGATGATAAACATCAAATAAAGGTAGCGCTACTAAATGTGAAATCGGTTGGGTCAAACTCTTTTAACCTAAGCACTAATTGTAAATGAAATTATTACAGATCATAGTTTGGATGTGCTTTGTTTGTCTGAAACCTGCCTTAAACAGGATGAATATATAAGTTTAAATGAATATACTCCCCCAGGTTATTGTTATAAACACGAGTCTCGTCTGAAGGGTTCGAGGAGGAGGTGTTGTTACAATTTACAGTGAAGTTTTTGGTGTAATTCAGAGGACAGGATATAAGTTTAAGTCTTTTGAACTAATAATGCTTAATGTGACACATCAGATATAAATAAATATAAAACTCTGTCATCTTTTGCCCTTGCAACAGTACATAGATCACCCAGGCCTTATTCTGATTTCCTTGGTAAAATTGCAATTTTTTATCAGATCTTGTAGTTACTGTAGATAGAGCTTTAATTGTTGGTGACTTCAACATTCACATAGATAATGAAAATGACACTTTGGGATTAGCATTTATCGATATTCTCAACTCTCTTGGAGTCAGACAAAATGGAACAGGACCAACTCATCGCCATAATCATATGCTAGATTTAATTCTGTCATATGGAGTTGATGTTGATACTATAGAAATTCTTCTGCAGAGTGATGACATCTCAGATCATTACCTCGTCTACTGTATGCTGCAATCAGCTAATGTTACTCATTCTACACCATGCTATCGTTAAGGAAGTACTAGTAGAATAGTAGAACTATTCTTTCGAACACTAAAGACAGCATCACTAATAATCTTCCAGATCTATCTCATACACTCAATAAGCCCCAAAATCTAGAACTTAAATACAGTCCTCTCTAGCACTCTTGATAGTGTCTCCCCCTTCGATTAAAGAAAATTAAAGAAAAAAGCCCCGCACCATGGTACAATGATCACACTCATGCTCTCAAGAGAGCAGCTCGAAAAATGGAGCACCAGTGGAAGAATACAAAATTAGAGGTATTTTGCGGTGCATGGATGGATGGTGTATATAGCTACAGACAGGCACTAAAAGCTGCCAGGTCAGCATATTTGAGCAAACTCATAGAAAATAACCACAACAATCCTAGGTGTTTATTCAGTACTGTGGCTAAATTGGTTAGGAATAAAGCTCCAAGTGAACCAGATATTCCGTCGCAGCACAATAGTAATAACTTCATGAATTTCTTTACTGATAAAATTGAAATAATCAGAAATAAAATTGGAATTATGCAATCATCTGTCACAGTACCTCAGAAAATAGTGTCTCATAATTTTCCTCACGTGCAACTTCAATCCTTTGCTGTCATTGGACATGAAGAGCTAACAAAACTTCGAAACATCAAAAGCCACAACATGTATGTTAGATCCAATACCAAGTAAGCTCTTAAAAGAGGTATTCCCTGTAATCTCAGAACCTTTTCTTAATATTACTAACTCCCCGTTATCCTTAGGACATGTCCCAAGAAACTTTAAAATTACAGTTATCAAACCACTTATTAAGAAGCCACAACTTGATCCTGGTGAACTGGCTAATTATAGACAGATTTCAAATCTCCCGTTTATGTCGAAAATACTAGAAAAGGTAGTATCCTCCGAACTATGTTCATTTCTACAGAGAAATAGTATATATGAACAATTTCAGTCAGGATTTAGGCCCCATTACAGTACAGAGACTGCACTTATTAGAGTTACAAATGACTTGCTCTTATCACTTGATCGCAGCTGCATTTCACTTCTAGTGCTTTTAGATCTTAGTGCTGCATTCGACACGATAGATCATGACATTCACTTGAATAGGATAGAGAATTATGTTGGCATTTGTGGACTTGCATTAGCATGGTTTAGGTCCTATTTAGCAGACCGCTACCACTTTGTCTATTTAAATTAGGAATTGTCAACCAAACAGAAGTAAAGTATGGAGTGCAACAGGGATCAGTTTTAGGACCTCTGCTTTCCTCCTTGTATATGTTTCCCCTTGGAGATATTATCAGGAATCATGGAATAAGTTTCCACTGTTATGCTGACGATACCCAACTTTATATTTCTTCAAAATCTGACAAAATTTCACAATTCTCCAAATTAGCAGAGTGTATCTATGAAATAAAAGATGAATGTGCTGTTACATCGTCTTCAACAGCGAAGAACTTAGGTGTTATATTTGATACCAATCTGTCCTTTGAAAATCAAATTACCAATATTTGTAGAACAGCACTATTCCACCCAAGAAATATTGCGAAATTACGACACATGCTCTCTGTTGCTGATGCCGAAAAATGAATTAATGTGAATAACATTAATGCATACACCTAATTTATCCTTCAACTCACAATTAGGCTGCTTTAGTTAGGTCTGCCGGAACCAGAAACCAGAAACATTGATTGTGGTCTATAACTCTGTAATAAATTGAATGACATCTGTGCTAATATTATTCTATTTGTTTCCCTGTCTCAACCTCGGTACACCTATCCTGAGGTCACCAGAACCGGTTGGATCCAGCTCCATTCCTGCTTCATGTTGGAATCCACTGCTTCGCATCTCTGAGTGATGACGACTAATAGCAGCCAGTGCCAGCCTAACATCACTTCAGTCTATTACGATGGACTTCAGAGGATGAACTGATGCCAACTCCAACCATAAGACATCGGATACATCATATGCCATTGCCTGAACCTTGGACTTAGGATAGACCTCAATAAAATTACCAGCCAGTTGAACTGCGATGCACCTCATTGATCTCTGCCTGCATCACTTTGGTCTAATGATGGACTACACTCTTATAATCTAATAGATAGATTATCAATTAATTGCCAACAAAACCCTTCATCAGTCAACTAACAAGGACAATTGCATCTATGTGAACTTCTGCAGTTAATCCAGGATGGGCTTCAAAGACATTAGTCATTAACTTTACAGTTCATACAAAACATTTGTTTAAACACTGAACCTTAAAGGTGCAATATGTAACAATTTTCATGTAATATTTTTTGCCAATGTGTGAACGGCTTGTAATGCAACTCAAAAAGATTTTCATGCGAGGGAGGCGGGTCGCTTTTGCTGGGAAAATCCAAAGGATGTGACATTTATGCGTGCTCCCAAGAGCTTTGCCTCAGACAGTAATAGCTTCTCTTCCACTATTCAGCAGTGACAACAAACTGCAACACTAGGTAGCGTTATCTTAGAAATGGAATCCAGCAAACGGCCGGCTCCCAACACAACACTGAATCCTACACAAACTCAGAGTAAGTCAAAAAAAATATTTATCTACTGAATCCCGTCTGGCTAAGCGGGAACGTTATCGTGGTCGAGCGAAAACTAGAGTGAACATCGGCAGGGCATTTGATTCCTGGAGGGAACTTCGTTCGGTTTTGGGGATCAAAACCGACCTTGAATTGGTGTTCTTCTTATTGGACAGGTAAGCTTACATAACTGCAAAGCATGTGAAATATAGTGCCATAAGGATTGATCTGTGTAATTTTAGCTTACTTGATCTTGCCTGCTAACGCTGAAGAATTGCAAGCTACCTTGCTTCATAACTTTCAAATAATTTAAACGATTTTCTCTTTATACTAAAAGTCAGATATACAGGCTAAATTTAAGCAAATATGCTGGTTTATTCGTAGTACAACATATGACATACAAAACATACAATAGTGCAACATAACAGTGCAACAGTAAACTGTCTGGTATAGTTCGGTAGTATGTAGCTGCATGTGTGTATCAGTATGCTATGTTAGCTGACAAGTAGTTTTAGTTTAGTCTCAACTGTTTTTAGAAGAACAGTCATAACTGTGTAATTTTAATTATGCTACCTCATCTGTCAGCATGATGCCGGTGGATCACGTTCAGTCTCTTTGTACGTTACGTCATTGCTCGCGTCCCTATGGAGTGTGTGCACGAGTGCGAGCACGGGCAACAGGTAGCTGGCTGCAGTTCACTTAATGGTCACAGGTGTCATTAATAACAAGGGTTTCTGAATCTTACATACTGCACCTTTAACACTTAGTTTAATAATTTTAAACCATGACTTGCACTATACATAAGTAATACGGGCATCATATTTGTGATGTTAGCCAGAGGGGAACTGGCCCCCACAGCGAGCCTGGTTTCTCCCAAGGTTATTTTTTCTCCATGAACCAACATCTTATAGAGTTTTGTGTTCCTTGCCACAGTCGCTTCCGGTTTGCTCACTGGGGTTCTAAATACAATTATTATTTAATTACTTATTTTTAAACACAATTCACAATCGTATTTTATCAAACTACACAATGATTACACTAAGACATTATAGATATTACAGTTTCATTTTCTGTTAATGCATGATTTTCTGTAAAGCTGCTTTGAAATGATGTGTGTTGTGAAAGGTGCTATACAAATAAAAATTATTTGACTTGACTTGTACCTTTCCTCCGGGAACAAAAAAAGTATGTTTTTGTCTCCTTTAGGGTACAAATATGTACCTTAAACAAGGGTACTACACCAGTGACTGCCTTGTACATTAAACGTTTATTTATTTTTTTCTGAGAGTCAATTAGTAGCAAGTGCACCTTGTCACATAATATGTGCTTTGTTCCTGAATCAACAGACTCAGCTGTGGCTTTCATGAGTGACACCACAATGGAGAACATACTTAGGCCTGACTTCAACACATCGTGTGACACAGTTAAAACCATGATGTCCACTGTGATCTCTGCTATTCTTCCCAAAATAACCAACATAAAGCTCACCAAGCCAGTCAACTTCATCTTGAAACAAATCAGAGGAACATTTAAAAACTTTTTTCCTCTGTTCGGATCAACCTACAGACTTAAAAACACAAAATGTATTATTTATATGTATGTAAATGTATTTTTGTACATGCATTTTATGTATAAATTATTTATTTCTACAAACTTAACATAAAAAGTATTTATATGATTAGTTCTATCAGGAAGACTTGCAGATTTGAGTAAAATATTATATTACATTTATTTGATGAATGTAAAACAGGAATGTAATGTCTCTCTTTGGCGTAAGCCCTGTCTGGCGGTCTATAGAAGTTGTACTCTGAACCATCAGATCCTGCCGGAAATAGGAGGCAGGGGCGAGGAGCCTACCCTTGTGCAGGACGGGTCTCAACTGGTGGTGGTGTGGTGATTGTGGTGGAAGTTGGCATGTTAGCACACTGAAACAGCAATGTGATAGATTGTGAGCAGACTTATAAAGCAGTGGCTTACATGTGATTGGCTAGGAGTTTCCTAGCAAATGGTGCAATGATTTACAGCAGCTAGTCTTCCCGCTAGAACTACACTACACTTACATTTCTAGGGTTGTGACCATGTGACCTAGCTGAAAAGGAAACAATATAAATGAATGGAACATAAGAACTTTTTCATCCCCTTATTTGTGTATAAAAATAGGTGGAATGACACCTCTATACTTGTATAAATGTGAATTAAATTTTCAGATTAGCCAATGATAGTTCACTTTATGTGTTTTTTTGTTTTTATTTTTTTCTGGTAAAGGAGTTTTACCCTGGAAATTATATCAAATCGCTTTTATTGTCACACAACCATATACACAAGTGCAATAGTGTGTGAAGTTCTTGGGTGCAGTTCCGAGCAACATAGCAGTTGTGACAGTGATGAGACATATACCAATTTACAATAAACATCAAATTTACACAACACAATTAAAAATCTAATATACACATAATTACACACAACACAATATACAAATAATAACATACAATGTACATTATACAATAAACACAATATAGAATACACATTATACAATAAAATTAAAAAAAAGTATGTATAGTATATATAAAATGTACCGTAAAATGTCTCTTCTCCTGAAGTCCACCACAAGCTCCTTTGTCTTACTGACGTTGAGGGAGATGTTGTGCTCCTGACACCAGTGTGTCAGAGTGTGCACCTCCTCTCTGTAGGCTGTTTCATCATTGTCAGTGATCAGACCTACCACCGCCGTATGATCAGCAAACTTGATGGCATTGGAGCTATGTGTTGCCACACAGTCATGTGTGTACAGGGAAAAAAGAACACAGCCCTGCAGGGCTCCAGTGTTGAGGGTCAGTGATGAGGAGATGTTACTGCCCATTCTAATGGAAGTCCAGGATCCAGCTGCACAGCGAGCTGTTTAAGCCCAGAGCCCGGAGTTTCTCTTCTAGCTTGGAGGGCACTATGTTGTTGAATGCTGAGCTGTAGTCTACAAACAGCATTCTCACATAAGTGTTCCTTTTTTTCCAGGTGGGAGAGAGCAGTGTGTATTGTAGATGCAATGGCATCATCAATGGAGCGGTTGTTGCGGTAAGCAAACTGCAATGGGTCCAGTGATGGAGGCTTTACAGATCAGATGTAATCTCTGATTAGTCTCTCAAAGCATTTGCTGATGATGGGGGTCAGAGCAACAGGGCGCCAGTCATTTAAGCAAGTGATTTTGGATTGCTTTGGTACAGGCACAATGGTGGATGTTTTAAAGCATGTGGGGACTACAGACAAAGAGAGGGAAAGGTTGAAAATGTCTGTAAAAACACTAGCCAGTTGGTTCGCACACGCTCTGATGACGTGGCCCGGAATCCCGTATGGACCCACGGCTTTACAGATATTCACCCGTTGGAAGGATCGGGTTACATCCGCTACAGAGACGGAGAGTGAACTAACCTCTGTAGCTTTGGCCGCGAGAGCTCTCTCCACGAGGGCGGTGTTATTTCCCTCGAAACGAGCATATAAAGTATTTAGCTCATCTGGGAGAGAGGCAGCGGTGTTCATGGTGGAGTTTTTATTCCCTTTAAAGTCTGTGATGATATTAACTCCCTGCCACATGCTTCTAGAGTTGGTGGTGTTTAACTGTCCTTCAATCTTGTTCCTGTACTGGCATTTTGCTGCTCTGATAGTTTTTCAGAGGGCATAACTGGCATGTTTATGCTCCTCCGCATTCCCGGAATTAAAAGCGGAGGTCCACCCATTAAGTGCCACGCGAACATCGCTATTAATCCAAGATTTCTGGTTCGGGTAGATCCGTATTGTTTTGGACAGAACAACATCCTCTGCGCACTTTCTGATGAAACACGTTATGCTATCAGCGATATTTGTATCTGACTCCATTTTTAATTTTATTAGATTTTAATCACAGTAAACCTTGAATTTGAATTAAGGTGTTAATCCATTTCTGATCACCATTTTAGATATAATGATAATTTGATTTCTTTGTTCATTCGGTTCTCATTATTTGTTCATTCTGGTGTCGATGTTGCTTAAAGTTCATGCTGGCCGAATAATATGTGAACCTTATGGACAAGAGGTTGCCAGTTTATTCTAAATCTAGAGGTTGTAAGGATTTACTAATATCTTTAGATTAGGTTTCCTCGCTGAATCAAATGATAGGTTTGCTTAGTCACGTGCCTACAACTTAGTTTTGATGAGTGATAAGTCAGTGACTGACAGTGCCAGAGGATTTGCATGCATTCTTGGCCCACAGTAATAATCATATCCTGGTCAAGTTCACTCGTGGTAACGTAATATGTGCAAGAATTACTAGTCATAATGAGTCTAAACGGAATCCTACATAAATCAAAGTTTAACAATTTATTTGCCAGATAGGAATTAAAACTTTGTATCATATATACTCAATAAAAGCCAATTTACAAAGATCAGAATATAACCCAAAGATGCATAACTAAAATACTAGAGGAACATACCTGGCAATAGAAACAGCACACAGCAATTGTGCGGGAGTTCTGTCTACAGATTCTCCTAGAATTGTTCTAGTTCTCCTTTTAAATACCAGAATAAACCTCAAAAATCAAATGGTATACAATAGGAATTTGGAATTGAATGGAAGTCAGCAAATCAGGTGGTCACACCATTCTGACTAATTGTGATAATTTGCTTTGAAGCCCCAGAAAGACACACCCCAACAGAGACATGATTTCTCTAAATTGTCAAAACTGTTACCAGATATACGATGTTAAGAATGAAATCATTTGTACAACTCTCATTGAGAACTTTCATATGATATCCAACATGCACATTCAAAACCTTTTGTTTTCATGGAACAAGGTACTTTTGTACATACAGATCTTAGGAATGTCTGCGGTAATTCTGAACTGAAGGGGAGATGAGTGGATCAAGGAAAGGGGGAGGGGGGGAGAGAGGAACAGATGTGAAGGACCAACAATGAGGAGTGTCATCTACAATTCCAACTCAGTGGGGTGTGGTGCTTCACATAGAGATGCTAATTGTGAGAAAGTTCATATGCTGATTTTCTCGAAAGTCCATTGTTGTCTCAGTCAAGAGAACTTACTGAATCCAGACAACTTGGGACTGCCTTACAGTTTAAATAATAGAAATAAATATTGTATAAAAATAAAAAACACATTTCACAGACAATAACATGTACTTTTCCAGATTGATTGATTGATGGAAATACAGAATTTTGTGGCTTTGATCGTGGGGCTGGTGTTTCTCAGTTTGGCCCTGTTGACTTTTGCTTTTTGTAGGTGGAATCCTGGAGTGAACAATGTGGCTCGAATCAACCGCAAAATTATATACAAACTATCAAGGTGAGAAGTATTCTCCAGGTGAAAGTTATTGTTTCTTACAGAATTATAATAACTACAATCTCTTTCTGTCTTTCATTTTCTCCAGGTTTTGTGTGCAGTGATATCAGGTGTTCTGCACCTCTTCTTTCTCTCCTCCTTTGTGTGGATGTTCATTGAAGCTGTGCTGATTTTCATCTGTGTGAAGAATCTATCACAGATCAGCTCCAAACAGAGGGAGGTGCTTAGCAGGAAAGTCATGACTGTGATTCGATATGTGATTGCTCTGGTTGTGATGGATGTGTCTGTTGGGCTGGTTCCTGAAGACTATGGCAGTGAAAAGTGAGTTTGTACATTTTTAAGATTAAAATGTAGGTATAATGTTTTGACACATTTTACATTTCACATTTTACCTCCAAAGTTGTGGCAAAATACGTGTGCGAGCAAGGAGGCCTACAAACCTGACACAACATATTGTGAGAAGCTTGTGGAAGACTACCCAAAACCTTTGACCCAAGTTAAACAATTTAAAGGCAATGCTACCAAATATTAACAAAGTGTATGTAAACTTCTGACCCACTGGGAATGTGATGAAAGAAATAAAAGCTGAAATAAATCATTCTCTCTACTATTATTCTTAAAATAAAGTAGTGATCCTAACTGACCTAAGACAGGGAATGTTTTCTACGATTAAATGTCAGGAATTGTGAAAAAACAGAGTTTAAATGTATTTGGCTAAGGTGTATGTAAACTTCTGACTTCAACTGTATGTATGATTAACAAGTTATTTACTAAGGATAAAAAACAAACATTATCAAACTGCCTATAATAACTTATTAAACATTAATAAATAATTTGCTAAAGTGAACAGAAATAAGTAACACACTATTTATATGTAGCTTTTTAATGTATTACTAATGTAGGAACAATAATTTATAAATGATCAATTAACTATAAACTAATGCTTTACAGATACTTTATACCATGTAGTTATCATAGTGTTACCAAATTCACATCAGTATGTTTTCTGTTCTTCTGTGAATCTTTAAATAAATGATTTTATATGTATTTAATTCATTTGAGCTAATGAAGTCACTTAACCCTTATGTTCTGTTGAGATTTGCTTCACTTCCTCGTTGTTTGGGGTCACTGTTACCCCAATGATTAAAGTGTGAAAATGCTAATTATAATTATGAAATAAACCTTTTTTTCCTTCTTAAATGTTCCTTTCCATTTATCCTGAGCTTATTGAACTGATAAAAGAATAGAAATAAGTGTATCATTAACTCTTACATTTACTGAAGTAGGAATGTGCATTTCAGAAAAGCAACTAAATACAGAAATAATCATATAATTTCTTAATTTACACAAAATATTGAAAAAAAAAATATAGCTGTATATGTTCTATGTATGTTATTGAACAATTATAAATATCCCTTTTGTTTAAAAAAAAAAAAAAAAATAAAAAATAAAAAATTTGTTTTCCAAAATAGTAACATTACTTATGTTTGGGGTCAGATATCATTGTTTTTTTTTAAAAAAAAAAAGAAAAATTAAGTAAGTGCAAAAGCGCTTTTTTTTTTGCTACACACTCACTAACCAGGCAAACTAACTATGTGCAAATTTACAGTATATACACATCGTCTGGGCAACAGGACAGCCAAATGTAAATTTCATGCAAATTTCAAAGGCACGTTTCAAAAAAAAAAAAAAAAAAAAAATGAAATCTAAAAATAACCGTATAACTTTTGATTACACAAAATAATAAAATTTTATATATATATATATATATATATATATATATATATATATATATACAAAAAAAAAAAAAAAAAAAAATCCACATGCAAGTGCTTTTTTCCACACACTCACCAACTAGGCAGACTAACTATGTGCAAATTTACAGTATCCTCCAGGCAACAGAGCAGCCAGGTGCAGCCTCTGTTCCCTAGTGCTAGTGAAAAAATGACAGGCACATATTAGTTACCTAAGACTGTGTTTGTATGTTTTTCAAACAGAACATTTCCAAAGCTAGATAACTGATGTGCTCTCTGTAATAGATTTTGCCAATACCAATATGTCTTGAACTGCTGATATTCAAAGAGTTTTTCTTTTATTCCTTCTATATACATATATAAAATATAATACACAAAAAGGATGGCCAAACACTTTTCTCCTAAAACTCTGTCACACCACAAAATTCCTGATACTGTATTATGCTAATGACAAAATCTTTTGTTAGCCTTTGAATCATTTTTTTCTTGAGCAGACCTGGCATCATCCACGTTTTCCAGCAGCTGCTGGAGAAGTGATTGATTTAGGCCGGCTTTGAATCTCCCTCACAGTGGATGCAGCAAAAAGTGACCTAGGAAGGCGCTCTCTCCTGTCAATGTGAGGCCTCACCAAGGCATATCCTAGCATATTCTCCTCCGGTTCATTTTGCCACCACACCACCCATTGTTGATGGCACACCATATCACAAACGCATTGTATACACTCATATCCAGGATGCTGAAGAATATTACATGGGGCCAACAAGCGGTCTTTTGTTGACAGCTGTATGTGGCAACCACTTTGTCTATGTTGTCTAACCCTCCTTTTGTGTTATTGTAATCTAACAACATGTCTGTTTTTTTGTCATCTCTGGTGCTCTTTTGGAAGCTCTGGCTTGTATTTTCTTATTGTACCCAACATTGTAAGCTTTCTATTCACCAGTTCTTCTCCTAGTGCATATGAAGTAAAAAAGTTTTCACATAACACAACTCTCATAGCCTGTTTTTGTTCTAATGCACCTCCAGGAGGTTTTCATGTGTAGACTTATAATTTCCAAGCACAGCTATTACTGGCATCTCAAGCTGCCCATATCTTTATACCATATCTCACAGGCTTGCTTGGCATGTACTGCCGAAAGGGACATTTTCCTCTGAACGGAACAAGACATTCGTTGACAGTTACATAGGGACATGGGTTACAGAAGAGAGGCAGTTGCTGAACCCATCTATCCCAAACATCCCTTACAGCTGCCAGTTTGTCATGTTCCCACCTGTGAATTCTTGTCTCCCTGTTGTCAAAGCGTATGACTCGTGACAGGACATGAAAAGTTTCAAGAGACATGGTAGATGGGAAAATAGCTCTACCAGTCTTTGCATTCCAAAGGCTACTTGTAGTCTCACCTTTTGATCTCTATACTCCAGTAAGGAGCAGTCGCCCAATATAGCTTTGAAGGTGGATCGTATCTACATTTTTCCACTTGTCACCATAAACCTGCCTCCCCTCTAAATTTGTCATCTCAAGAATAATTCTTTCAACTGGAGGTGAGATGTAAAGCTCGAAAGCCGACTTTATGTCTGTGACATGGCTTACTGCATACCTGGTAGGACCTGGGACAATTTTGATTGTTTTTATATTGCTAAATTTACCCCTTTGCTCAGGTGGTGAGAGAGACCATGACAATTTTCCATTTTTGGAAACAAATGTGCCCAGTCTGGGTAGCTGAGCAACAGGGGCCCCTTGTGGTTGTGAGGATTCAGAAGGGCCATCCTCTGGAGCATTGCTCTCATCAGAGGAGGATCCAACATAATCTGGGTCCTCCACAACATCATCGATTTCAGAAGCATTGTCTGACTCTGACACATCCTCCTCAAATTCACTGTTGGTGAGGCACATATCCTGTGCCTCAAAAACACTAAATATACCTATTTTATTCATTTACAAAACCAAAACATAGCCACGAAAGAAACCTAACAGTGTAGAAGTTTTAGAATTATTCAGATTGTCCTGTCCTTCCCTTTTTATTTGCTTGCTTCACCCCTATGTCAGACAAGGTAGAAACTAAAATTTTTTCCTGGGGATTTACAGGTGTATACCACAGGTTCTCCCAGACGCACCCTTCCCCCCTCTGTGGAAACATTGCAAAATGTAATTTTGTGTGTGTGTGTGTGTGTGTGTGTATGATAGAGAAAGAGAGAGAGAAAGAGTGTGTGTGTGTGTGTGTGTGAGAGAGAGAGAGAGAGTGTGTGTGTGTGTGTGTGTGTGAGTGTATGACAGAGAAAGCGAGTGTGTGTGTGTGTGTGTGTGTGAGTGAGAGAGAGAGAGAGAGAGAGAGAGAGAGAGAGAGAGAGAGAGTGTGTGTGTGTGTGTGTGTGTGTGTGTGAGAGTGAGAGAGAGAGAGAGAGAGAGAGAGAGAGAGAGAGAGAGAGAGAGTGTGTTTTGTATTAATAAAATTGCACCAAACAGATTCAAAGCATGTGGAAACCCTTTGCTCTCAATAACATTTATTACTGGGGTCAATATGACCCCAAACATCACATGTGTGTAGTCATGTCATATCGGACATCAGAAACATTATCATTAAGTAAAAAACACATTTCTGAAAAGATCTTATGTAATTAGGAAAATTCATGAAATATCAAGATAAAAAAATAACGATGCATGTTTTTTATTACTATTTGAAGAGGGTAGACCCCAAACAGAACATAAGGGTTAAATAGTAATATTAAACAACTACATTTTATTGACTCTTATGTCAGTAAAATGGGAGCACTGGAGATGTGTTTTTTGTATGACTTTTTTTGGTGAAAAATTCAAATTTTGAATTCAAATTTACATTTGAGGAAGAGGGAAAAAGAGAAACTGGGGATATTTTTTTTTTCCTATCAGACTGATGATCAGATAACTGCTCTATAAACACTGTTGACATACATATTTACATGACAGTCAGTCCTGTTTGGTGTGGATCACTGCATGTGAACTCATGTCAGGTAAGAGTCTCATTTTAATTTTTCATCTTGTGCATTGTTGCTGTTGCTTAATCACTATAATCACTATTTATACAGTTGTAAATCTTTTCCCCAACATGTGTTTCTTGAAAACAACATATGGAATTTTGTAATGAACTGAACACTGTTGTTGCATGTTCTGCTGATCTTAACCTATCTAGCTGGCAAACAAGCTTTTGTTGAAATTAGGTTTACCCCACCCACAAGACATTTCTAACTCATAGAAACCAACTCACATATAGAAAATACATATAGTAGTTGATCCTGCAGTTTGTATGATGTGTGATTCATATGTACAGATATATGATTGATGTCAAGTTTTTGTCGAGTAAAGATGAGAAACTGTTATCCACCTTTTTCGTACATCCCGTGATTCTTTGCCTGAGATATGGACATTAATTCTGTTAAGAAGTAAACACTTTTACACTGTACGGCCATTTATTCATACATCTAGATATGTTTGGATTTAGAGGAAAACATCTCTGATTTCATGACAACATATATTAGTCACCTTCTCTGCATCCAAAACCACGTCATCAGGCTATGTACTGTATTTGATGAAGGATGCACTTATCTGCCGCCAAAACAGTGCGTTCTCTTAGGTATGCATGTGAGTAGTACGAATAGATTTCAGACATACTTCATCCGGGACATGGGCAATGGGTATTAACCCATGACCCAAATATATGTCATAAGAACAACAACCATGACAATGATCTGCTCTGGTTTTGTTAAACAAGCACCATTTAAGAGCAATAAACAATTATCGAGAAGAGCCACCTTCTCGCGATTCACCACCGTTCATTTAAATCCAGTGTTCCCTATCTGTCATTCACTTGACGTTGGTGTCGATGTAGTGACACTAGGGGTCACTCTTGGGAGCCCGAGACACCTCTGGTCTTTGATAAAAGGCCAACGAAAATTGGCGAGTGGTATCTGCATGCCACTCCCCCGGACGTACGGGTATAAAAGGAGCTGGTATGCAACCACTCATTCAGATTTTCTCTTCGGAGCCGAACGGTCATGCTCATTGAGCTGAATACTACTGTTCATTCACCTCTGCTGGATCTGACGGCGCATTTCAGCGGCTTCTTCCCCCTCTGCACTGGTGCACTGCAGAGAACGCCCCTGGGCGCTTCGGCAGAAAAACTAGAGAGTATATTTTCAGAAAGAGCATTTTTCCACTCTAAAAGAGTATATATTTCTCTAAAAGTGCGCACACACGGAACGTCTTTTTAAAGACGCGTCTTTTTAAAGATGCTTTTCCGATTGTGTGTTATTCCTGGTTGTGCTCGTTATCTCTCGCCTTCTGACGGTCACGATCACTGTCTTTCGTGTCTGGGCACTGCTCACGCGGAGACAGCGTTCGTGGATGGTCATGTTCTCATTGCGAGAATATGTCCATGGCAACGTTGCGGTCGCGACTCGCCTTCGTAAGAAAGCGAGCCACCCCAGAGGCTCCCGCCTCGGTCCTTTTACCCAGGGGTATGAGGCCAGCGCGGCTAGCACTGGGGGTGATTTGGGGACCCCAATGGGACCGCCTCCGCCGGGTATCCCCCCGCGGACCTCCCATTCCCCAGCATGCTCGTCTGCCCCGATCGGGCTTCTGGGTGAGTCCACCGGCTTGTCTCACGGCGAGTTCGACCTCTTATTTGGAGCCCGCGAAAGTGATGAGCTCTCGAGCGCAGCATCGGAGAGTGGGCTCGTCCAGTTGGAAGCCTCGGCTGGGCTCCTCCCTTCCGGGTCGATTGCCCAGTCACAGGCTGACGCGGAGATGACGATATGCTTTCCCGGGCAGCCGCGAGCGTCGGTTACAGTGGATTTCACCGCTCGTCCCTGAACCCTCGTGGCTTGGTGATTGGTTCCTGGGCTCGCGGTGCTGCTCAAAGCCACGCCCCGCCCCCGTTCCTCTCTTCCCGGAAGTGCATGAAGAGCTGACAAGGTCGCGGGAGGCACTTTTTACTGCCCGGTCCCGATCTTTTCAGCTTCCCCGCCCTCACTACCCTCGATGGTGGGGCGGCCAAGGGCTATTCGGCAATCCCGCGGTGGATAAAGGCGCTTGTGGTGCACCTATGCCCGCAGAGCGCCACCACCTGGCGTGGGTGCCCAAAGCCCCCGCCTCTCTAGCAGACATCTGCAGAGCAGAGGGCTGGGCAACACCCAACACCTTTGCGAGGTTCTACAATCTCCAGGTTGAGCCGGTTTCGTCCCGTGTTTTGTCAGGTACGAACAGGTAAGTTCACCCTCCCTTGAGGTGAAGACGTGTGCTGTTGACTCCCAGTAGTGTTCACAAAGTGGTGATCCCTGGATGATTTTCCTCCTTAGCCCTGTGACAGATGAGTTTGCGGAAAAACTCGCTGCCGGCCCAGTACATGTGCTAACTAAGCCCTGTACTGGGGTAGGTGCTCCACATGTGCTGGTTCCCCATATGTGACCCCATGTGATGTATATCTGCTGTCAAATCATTTCCCTGTTGGTAAATTCTGTCTTCCTTGGGTAGAGGTTCCTCTGCCCCCAGTCACCATGTTTGAAGAGTTCCTCCCCTCTCGGGTAGGACCTACCATGGGACTTCTCCACATGACATACTTGTTAAGACTTGTTAAGACCATGTGATGGAATTCCACTCAAAATACCCCACCCCCCCTCTCTGGGTGGGGTGTGGTCTCTACGGTGTCTTCCCCTTGGGGGTGACACCCCCCCGACATAGACACTTATGGCCCCCATTCGGTAAACAAATTCCACTCTTTTTGGGGAGAAAAGAGAGGAAAAGAGGCCATGGTTAGGCTAGCCTGTCCCTATTTTTTGGGCAGTCAACTTGTTCCCAAAGGACCGTTTGATGCTCACAAGAGCGTTGGGGGAGGTTACGTGATGGCCTGGTGTGCTGGCTACGAGGCACACAGCATACCGCCAGTCCACATAACATAGTTCAGCTTATTGTGGCGTTTTGTATAGGGACCCCTAGTGTCAGTACATTGACACAACGTCGAGTGAGTGACAGATAGGGAACATTCTGGTTACTTTTGTAACCTCTGTTCCCTGATGGAGGGAATGAGACGTTGTGTCCCTCTTGCCACAATACTGAACTACCCGCTGAAATGGCCGGGACCTTGTCTCGGCTGCTCAGCACAAAACCTGAAAGAGTGGTTGCATACCAACTCCTTTTATACCCGTATGTCCGGGGGAGTGGCATGCAAATTCCACTCACCAATTCCCATTGGCCTTTTTTCAAAGATCAGAGGTGTTTGGGGCTCCCTAGTGTCACTACATCGACACAACATCTCGTTCCCTCCATCAGGAAATGGAGGTTATGAAAGTAACCAGGACGGATTCTGACATACTACACCATTGGCACAATGTTTTTTCATACTATATTGTACAGTAATATGGATATTTGGACACAGCCTATGTCAGTGTGGCACTGCATGATAAACAGCAAAAAACTCAAGACAGAGAAATTGTGAAATAATTGCACTTTCTCCCAGCTGCAGCTGAAATTTAATCTAAGCACAAACACAACATTTATTTTTTTGGAATTTGGAATACCAAATTCCCAATGTGCTTTTAAGTCCTCGTTGTGGTGTAGTGATTCGCCTCAATCTGGGTGGCGAAGGATGAATCCCAGCTGCATCCGCGTCTGAGACCGTCAACCCTCACATCTTATCACGTGGCTTGTTGAGCGCGTTGCCACGGAGACATAGCACATGTGGAGGCTTCACGCCATCCACCGCAGCATCCACACTCAACTCACCACGTGCCCCACCAAGAATGAACCACATTACAGCCACCACGAGGAGATTACCCCATGTGACTCTACCCTCCCTCCCTGGGCCAATTTGGTTGCTTAGGAGACCTGGCTGGAGTCACTCAGCACACCCTGGGATTCAAACTAGCGAACTAGTGAACTCCAGGGGTGGTAGCCAGCGTCTTTGCCACTAAGCTACATATTTGAATAGAGTAAATAATTTGTATTAACACAAGATACATATGTTTGTGATTCTCATCTATGTCACTGCATGTTGTTATCAGATACACTGAAGGAGATCTGTGAAGTTCTTGTGCACATGTAAGCATTTTGTAAAATTTTCAGATTACATGGTTATTTCACTTTTAAAGCTGCATGTAACCGGCAAAGTTTAAAACTTAAAACTTATTTTAGTCAAGTGTTTGCAAACATTCAGACACCCGTCACACTACTGTGGGAGACGTTTCAAAGTACATTTAAATATGATGATGCTACATTTTCCAGATAGCACACATACATCTCAGAGATGTATGGTTTAGATGTTTTCATCTGGAAATAATTTAACATCTGAAAAACATCTTAAAAAGATCAGATTTACAATTATTCTAAATCATAAATGTCTCTCAAAACATCTGCTGAATGTCCTATTGATAACAGAGACATACTCTTTGACATACGTCTTATAGACGTATAGCAGATGAGCAAAGAATGTAAAAAATGTGTCTTCCAGATGTAGACACACACATCAAATAGGTGTCTGGGTGATATACGTGTGCTATCAGGGGTAAAATCATAACTAATGTGACATTAAAATGCATTATCAATTACTTTATACCTCATTCTATGAGTAGAATTCATATGAGGTCGGTAAAAGAAGCTTTTTTAACTACTCGATGATGATTTAAAGTAATAAGTGAGCAGTAGAAAATGTGTAATTTATCTTGTTTACATTCTGAATTCATGACGCTAATGCGCAAACATGCTATATACGGCCATAATATAATATATATATATAAAATAAAAAAAAACATGTTCTTGGAAAATGTCTTGAAGCAAACGATCATACAGATGTAAGTACATTTGCACTAGCTTGCTAATAACCTACACGCCGATGTGTTAATATTGATTTATTTTGACTGACTGAACAACATAAACAAAATTAGCTGTCGGCCTCAGTAGGAGTTCCAAGTCACACCTACCAATAACGTGGACTAATGTCAATAAGGTGTTTAGCAGCCAGTACAAAGTTTTCCTTAATGTTCGCCGCAGCGAGCTATTACGAACCAGCAAAACAAACTCAAAACACCTTCATTTTGGCCAGATGTTTTCAAAATGACTTCACACATATTCGTTCTTCGATTTTTTAGGAAGTATATCAGGGCCTTTAGAATGACAGGTTAGAGGTGGTGCTTCAGTGTTGTCTGGGACGCATCAGGATGGCGTTTACAGCTAAAATACAGTGTAGTCACATGCATTTTTCAAATCAAATCACTTTTATTGTCACACAACCATATACATAATTGCAATAGTATGTGAAATTCTTGGGTGCAGTTCCGAGCAACATAGTAGTTGTGACAGTGATAAGACATATACCAATTTACAATAAACATCAGATTAACACAGCACAATTTAAAGTCTAATATAACATACACTGTACAGTATACAATACACACAATATAGATACACATTATACAATAAAAATAGTATATAAAGTATATATAAAATGTACAGTAGGTTGTATTGTACTGTACTGACATTCAGGCTGTCAGTTGTTAGTAAGTTGCCAGTGTGTTGTTAAGAGAGAATATAATTTATGACAGTCCGGTGGGAGATATAAGAGTAATAAGAGTAATAAAGTGCAGTGCTGATGTATTTTGATCGTGAGAGATCAAGAGTTCAGAAGTCTGATTGCTTGGGGGAAGAAGCTATCATGGAGTCGGCTGGTGCGGGTCCTGATGCTGTGATACCGCCTGCCTGATGGTAGCAGTGAGAACAGCCCATGGCTCGGGTGGCTGGAGTCTCTGATGATCCTCCGAGCTTTTTTCACACACCGCCTGGTATATATGTCCTGGAGGGAGGGAAGCTGACCTCCGATGATGTGTCTGGCAGTTCGCACCACCCTTTGCAGTGCTTTGCGGTTGTGGGCTGTGCTATTGCCGTACCAGGCGGAGATGCAGCCAGTCAGGATGCTCTCTACAGTGCAGGTGTAGAACCGTGTGAGGATGTGGCAGTTCATTCCAAACTTCCTCAGCCGTCTCAGGAAGACTACCTTTTGACTACCTCCATGAGTTTTATGATATGATCATAAAATCTTTTGCACCTCGTGCAGCTCCTGTATTTAGTGCTGACCACTTGTGATTGGATCATCCAAAATTAATCTTAACACCAGCTATCAATGGTGCATTCTAACCATTAACACTCTTTTATACACCAATCTTTGCAGTAGTATCAGTCATCATTAATTTCAATAACAGAGTGTAATCGGTGCAAATTATTGTCGCGTATAGCGTGTTAGCACATTAACGCCATGAATTCAGAATGTAAACAAGATAAATGACACATTTTCTACTGCATATATTAAACAGCTTCTTTTACTGACCTCATGTGAATTCTAATCATAGAATGAAGTATGAAGTCATTGATAATACATTTCAATGTCACATTAGTAGGGCAGGTGCAACAAGGGGTGCAATATGTGCAATTGCACCCATGCCCAGGTTTGAGGGGGACCGGCTGCAATTAGGGTCAGAAATTAACAGGGGCTCAGACGCCACCGAAATTCAAAATATTGGGCAAAAAATACCCCAGCAATGAGTTCCTGTTTATATATATATATATATATATAACATCTGATATGTTCACAAATACATATACTGCAATCTTCATTTGAATTTTCACTGAACATTATTTGTTTCGCACTGTCTGTCATGCAGATGTTTCAGAGACAGTGGTGGAACTTTTTGTGTTTATTGCATCCGAGCCCACGTATTGCTTGCACACTAGTTGATGTTTTACATGTAGTCTTGAGCGTCTTCACATTTAAATGCTCCTCTAAACACCTCCCCCAACAGTGTTGCCAGTTTCCAAACAGTATGACAGTATGTTTGTATGTTTTTCTCAGATCTTTTGTGGCTAAAATATTCTACACAGTGGAATGTCAAATTTGATCATGGCTCCTCTTATAAGTAAGTAATTTGCATCTAAGATAATTCCCTTCATTTGTATTTTAATTGGTAGAGAGTAGATAAACTTATTACATCCAATGGTGTGTTAGCAATTTACACTGTTGTCTTGTATTACTATTTGTAATGTAATAGAATCCTAATTCTATTCTTATCATTTCTATCAAAGTCAAGATTGCAATACAAATAACTGCTTTCAGATTTATAATTAAAAATGCATATAATCAATTAACATTTATATACATTTTATTATATGAATTAATCAAAAATATTTATAGTCTTCATTTATGATATGTATTTATGAATAATTAATTTTGTCTTCATATTTCATGACAGGGGTTTCTGACAGAGCACTGTTGACTACCATCTCTGTTGTGCTGTGTAAGTCAGTTGTGTTTGCTTGTTGCTTTTTTGTTTTGTTTTTTATGAAAATAACACATGGGTGAATCAGTAGTTTCAGCTTCATGCCACATCCACACTAATATGTTTTCGTTCGAAAACGCATATTTTCTCTAAGTTTTGGCCACACGTAGACTGCGTTTTTGTCAGGGAAAACTGAGCTTTTTGAAAACGCTCTCCCAAGTAGATAAATTTGAAAATGCCGTCTTCACGTTGTAGTGTGGATTGCGAAAACGGATGTATGTGAAAACGATTACGTATTTGTTGTCATGTGATGCAGTCATGTGATCCATTCAACCAAAACAATCAAGTTAGGCCCATTTTATAGCGGTGCTGTTGAGCCTGATATACTCTCTGATAGCGTTGCTAAAGATAAATGTTACTTTGTACAACTGATGGGGGTAACAGTTGGGTCCTCAGATATGAATATTGAGGATTAAAAACTCTAACTCAGGTTTGCAATCAACTGAGAGAGTTTACCGATTGTTCTCTGCAGTTCAAATTGACATCACAAGCCGTAAGATCCAGTAGTTTAGAAATAAAGAAGAAAAAGAAGAAAACCAAAAGAGAAAGAAACACAAGACAAAAAGAAAAAAAGGAGTGAAGTAACCATTCAGAAACGTTCACAAGCAATTATAGTCATATGCAAATTTGATCAGAGGTGTCACAGTACAACCCTTTCTAAGATTCTGATAAGCCCTTAATTCAAACATATAAGCACTTTACAAATATGGTATGTTTCCACCTTCGTGAAAACAATTATTAGTTATCCATAACATTAATCAAGTTCCCATCATTGGTTTTAAAGAACATATGTGCAGATGTCACAGGTTAGCTATAAGTTATAAACACTCCTCTTTTCGCTATGCAGAAGATACCAAAGCAAGCAATTAAAATCCTTTGAGGTTTTTGACTATGGCAGAGCCACATGTTACAGGCACAATAAACAATCCAAACACTGAATGAGTTAGGCATCACAACGGGTAGGCATTATCTATTTCCCAGGACTGGAGGCTTTCTCTTAAATCTCGATGGCATGTGGTGCCCCTCGCCATCTGTGTAAAATTAGGACAGAGCAAAGACAGAGCACGACAAAGAGCATACACACAAGGCCTAATAATGCACACAGTCACCTAAAATGACAATAAAATCATATCATAGCTAAAATCTCTCTCATTCAATTAATAATGATTGGATTACCATAGAATAAAATGCTTATAGAATAGCTAATTAATTATGTAATAATTATAACAGATATATATTTTTGTGAAAAAATGCAGCACAATATAAATGCATATCCTCTAGGAGCCGGGCTAAATAAATAATCACTATTATTGTTTCCTTGCATTGGGCCATACCCTCAGTCACCCCTCAGATGACATACATCACCAGCAGGTGGGGCCTTAGGCAACCGCCTAGTTCGCCTACGCTTAGAAATGGCCCTGCTTATTTCTAATTTAACATAAATATTCACACAGCGTGTGTTAATGGTAAATCATTCAACTCACATTTGTAAGGTGCTGTCTTCACTGACGTTTTGCTAGTTGTCACAATCACCATTATTTACAACTGGTTTGTCAGTCCAGTATTTCAGTTGAAGTAGTACATCATTCAGGTACTCTTAGTACTCTTCTTATTTGGCATTTTCAATGTGAACACACTACTCACACTGCTTTCATCACAAAATGGCATAATGTAGAATAGTGCAGTAGTTTACTGCTGTTTTACATGTCCTTTTTTTATAGTTTATTTACTAATTTGTATTCTTTTTCCCCAGATGTTACGAGCATTCATTTCACCTCTACAGTCACACCAGTGTCAGTCACAAGTGGTAATACATTAATCTGTGTCCTGTTGCTTTTAATTGGTGTGTGAGAGGTTTTATGCCTGTAGAAAAATAGGAAAACACAGCTGCTGGAGTTTTTGTGTGTGTGTATATACATATAGTATTCCTCCTCTTCTACTACTACCTTATTACCTTTCTTCTCTTGTGACAATGTTGGTAGTCATTTTATTTTGACATGTCCTATTTGTATCATGTTTGTCTTTTTGCATTTTTCATTATTCAGTTGCATATCAGCAAGAATTCAACACATATTAAACAGTGCTGACAGACTATTAGCAGTCAGAATGAAAGAGATATGGGATTGTAAAATAATATCACAGACAAAAAAAAAAAAAAAATTAAGCAAAATATTTCGTAAAAATTTATGACAGAAAAGATGACTAAAGGAGTGACTAAAGAGTCGCTGTGGAATTTAAAAAGACTTGTCAAGAAAAGTGTTTTCACATATCAAAAAACAAACAAAAGAATCTAAAATTAGGTGATACGACACTTTCTCCTCTGTAAGTAGTCTGTTCAAAATGTCAAATAATTCTATATAATACATAATAAATCCTAGATAATACTAAAACGTCGCCCTGTTATTCTAAACATAATTTTCTATATAATTTTCTATAATTCCTATAATTTTCTGTCTTCTGTTTTCCAGAATGTTGAGCCATTGCTCCAAAAATGACAGAAGCACCATTCACATCATTATTGTACTCCATTATACTCATATGCTACGTTTCAAGACTTCTGAGGTTATATGATAGCTTTGTGTGAGGAACAGGTCAAATGTATTTGCTGTTATTGTACGGCATACTGGAATACTTCTGATTGGTCAATAGTGCCATCTAGTTGTCTGGTATTTCAGAACAACAACCACACATCTAGGCATTGAGTGATATCAGATTAGTCATCCGGGTATTGCAAGTCATTTTTCCTAATTATCGTTTCACTCTGTGATCTGTAAGCTAATGTAAAAATGTAAGCTAATAAAATCATTTAAATTCAAATTCATATAAATATTTCATGTCTGTTTATTTATTTATTTATTTGGTTAGTGTCTGTGTAATAAGTGGGATAATGTATAGTTTTTGTTTCATGTCGGAGTCCTGATAACCCTGTCGGGTTTATTTTGCAAAAACAACTGTACATTGACCCTTACATAATCGTCCCCTCCATCAAAACTCTCCAGTCCGTCTAATCAATAAGAACAGCCACCAACATCTTTTTTCTTCTCAATGCTTTGGAAACTTTACAGTTTAAAGTTCCATTTGTTAACATTGGTAAACTACATTAGTTAACATGAAATAACAATAAACATTTGAATTTCTATAAACTAATGTTAACAAAGATTAACAAATGCTGCAAACATTTATTGTTTATTGCTAGTTAATGATATACCAACAGAACCATATTGTAAAGTTTTACCAATGTTTTCATAACAGGCAATCTCTCTTCTGACCCCTGCTACAACTACACTGTGCTGGACAATCCTTGGAGATCCACCAACAATACAAATAACACCCTCATGTGTGACAGGAATGTCAACTGGGTCGGCTGGTATCGTCTCTTCATTCAGGGCTGGAGCGCTCAGATGCCTGAAACATGTGTTGTAAACAACATATGTGGCACTAATTACCCACTGTGGCTAAGAGGTGGACACCCAATAGTTGGTGATGGAGTAGTCTCCCGAAATGTCTGCAGTAATAACTTTAATGACTGCTGCTATGTCAAGTCCTATCCCATCAGAGTCAAAGCTTGCCCAGGCAATTATTATGTCTATGAGTTTGTTAAACCAACTACCTGCCACTTAGCGTACTGTGCAGGTAATTATATTTTCATGTGCCAGTTGTCTGTGTGATATCTGTTAAACAATGACTGTCTCTATTCAATAATTACTATTCATTAAAAACTTTCAGAAGTCAGAAGCAAGTATTCCAGCTATACAGTGATCAAGCCAGTGAACGTCACAACTGGTAATGTAACATGATTTTTAAGCCTATTGCTTAATTTCCTGAATGCTTGTTGTTTTAGCAAAATAAAAGCAGAATTATGTTACTCACACACATACTGTTGCTGGAAGCAACGCCCAGAAAGATCTCCGAGGTTTTTATACTCCCGATGTATAAAAATGGTTCAGTCATGTGAAAGCTTCAGAATGCTAAAATCGCTTACAGCACCTTTAATCTGTTACTATAATCGATGAGTGTAGTAGGCCTCCGACAAGGGTGAGCTTTCAACAGCAACAGTTTTGTAGGATATTATGGGCAGAGGAATTGTTAATTTCCACACTTAGAGGCCGGCAGTCACTCCGGACATTCCTCAAAGTCATAAATTTAAATACTCTGCCAAGGAGTCCAATGAAAACCCACATCTGGCTAATGTTGACTGTCTTGAAAACAATGAGAGTTCTGTGGATGCACTCAGACCTTCTCCCCTAAAGGGCAGAGGTGATGGTCAGCATAAAAGCTCACATGACTATCGTCATTGTTCAAGGCAAGGTGAGATTGAACAGACTCACTGGATCTGAACTGTGGAACTCAGTGGGACACAACTAATGCTCTGATCATAACTTAGTGTATACACACATTGGGACATTTCACACAAAGTAACAATACTTTGCTGATTTAACCCTCTAAAATGCACAGAATCTACCTTTTTATACCAAAATGTACACAACAATCCTTGCTGCAAATTAATGATTATAATCTTTAATCTTGTTTTATTCATGTCATATTACTAGAATGGTAACCTTTTAGGATAAGACCATAATGTTTAATATCAAATTTCCCTGCCTAGGACGAATACTCTTTTTTTGTTTTTCCTGTTCATCTCACTTTATCCTCCGCGCTCTTGCCCTCGTGGCTTTTAGCCTTCTCTGGCACCCCTCAAGTTCCGTAACACGTAGAGTCCAGGAAGGTTCTGAACGTAAAGTTCAGAGGAAGCTCTACTTTTCTCTGCTCTATGACCCACAGACATGAAGTGAGTCGCAAGTCTTCTGTACAGAAGGCCTCGCTTTAAAGCCGCCTAATCATTCCAGCAACAAACTATCCACAATCTTAACAGAGGTACAGAACATCGGCAGAACAACCAGAACTTTCTACTCACAGCCAAAGGACCAAAGCAATGCAAGGAAATGCAGCCGTTGTATTAAATTTTAATGGTGGAAAATTTTATTCAGATTTCTATCTGATCATTTGTCAAATTCCTTACATATTATGATGAAGGTACACAGACACTTTAATCCATACCATTTGCATTTATACTACCAAATTTCCCTACAGAATGGCGTGGACATAATTTTAATTCCTAACACACATACTGTTCCTAAAGTTAATAGGTGTGACATCCCCTAATTTTATTACGTGTTTTGAGGGGGCCAGTGAAACGCTGTCCTACGCAGATTGACTATTGATGGACATGGCCAATCATGTTGCTATGAGCTGGATGGGTAGCTCAAAATAAAAGCACCACGGAGACACAGAGGGAATTCACTGGATGTTTTCACACTTGAGTCTTCTTCAAAAGAAGCAAACTCAGACCCCTTTAAGTGAACCAAGTGAAAGAAGACCCAGCTGTCTTTATGTTCATACTGTCTGTGGCCTTGAAAGTGGGCTCAGGTCTCATTTGACCTGTTATTGGGTCTCAGTCCACTTGAAATTCGCACTGTTTTTCTGTGGAACCTAGTCCACTTTTTTCAATGGACTTTTTTTAGTCCGCTATATTTAATGTTAAGAATGCAATAAGAGTACAATATTTTATTTATTTATTTATTTTTTTTTATTATTTTTTTTTAACTAAGGAGGACAAGTCGAAATAGATTTTTGTGGTATTCAATTTTATGTCTCATATGCTGTCGTTTGAGCTTACCGGTAACTAGTATTTAACCCGAAATATTCCTTTAACTGTATTAAATATATAAAGTGTAATTTTGTGATTGTCCTGCATGTGTCTGCATTAGTCTATGTCCTAACAATGCTCTTAAGTGCTCTACGATTACTCAAGATTACTCGTAAATCTACAACCATTTTCAAGAACTACTTAAGACACAATGCTTTTAGGAAACATATTGGAGTAATTCCAAGATGATTAGTACAGTCGTTTCTACGATCTATTTAGGCTTAACCTGTTCAACTCTTAAACCCTCCCCCGGGTTGAAAATGACATTATCACGATCATCCTTCACTATTTACATGTCCTGATGGAACATTAACAGCCATATGTGGTATCATTACAAAGATTAGACCGCCTACTTTTCACACAAACCATATTTTTTTTAATTTATTTTACATCGCGCAGCATTTTAATGTTTAAGTTCTCACTTCCGAAGCCAATATACAGATAAAAATCAAGTATGAATATTTTTCATATCGCTCAAATTTGTTGAACATAGACAAGCCATATATCAAACAAAAGCTCTCATTCTCCAGATTATGTATGTTTAGTTTATTTTGTTGGAATAAAACAACAGGTTCAAATGATCCCTGAATGAATCGCAAAGATCTTTTATATTTGTAAACACCGTAGTGCAAAACATAGGTTGTCATTTTCATAAAATCTACAAAATATGGTATCGGCCATGGATAATGAAGAGACACATATCATTGGAAAGCTGATGATCTAAGCTGTCCATAGACATGTCAATATTTCCCTCCCGACCAATGAGAGCCTGAGATAATCATCATCATCATATTCTGTGCACAATTGGGCGTCAACACGAGGCCTGTAACGTGCACTCATGTGAGATGCACTTCATATTGCCGAAGCACTTGCAGACACACACGCAGACACACACGCAGACACACACTTTAATGTTTATAGTTTATTATTTATCTCAATATGGCTCCAAAAAGCAAAACATGCAGTATATTACTATTTTACATTGGTTTATACATTTGTTTATTTATAAATAAATAAATAAAAACATCTTAGTATTTTCATGTCTCAGGTCTCATTTTCGTCTATCCCATTACTAATATTTTGTGTGTCTTTGAAAAGAAGATTCCCTGTTTGGGGATCCTTGTAAGTGTTGTTGTCATGTATACCAAATAGTAAAAGTAGGATTTTTGGTGTAATATTCTTTGTAATAGCTTGTTTTTGCATTTTGAATAACCCGGGACCTTGGAGACACTAAATGGCCACTTTGCCTCCCTTCGGTTTCATAGTAATACCTTTCGAATGGTAAATGATAGAGAAAAAAAATATTTTTTTCAGTATTTGCTGCCATCTAGTGGAATCAAACAAAACTCGCCATATATAAAAAGAGCATACAGGGCTTGAGTTATGCACTTTCAAAAACATAATTCAAAGAAATAAAATCAAAAAGCAGCTATTTTTTTTTTGTGTGTTTATTACAGTAGTTTGAACACACAATAACAATTATTGATCATTATTAATTATACAATAATTAAGTTTCTTTTAAAATGAGACCAACATTTTACATTTACTTCACTGTATGTGGGTAAGAGGAGCCTTCAGATTTGATTATGTCAGTTTCAGGCGGAATTCCAAAAAAAAAAAAAAAAATCCCTAAGAGCTGAACAGGTTAATATGCTTTTGGTAAATGAAGGGGAGATCTGTGTGCTAGCAGACAACAACTGAATGCTGTTGCATGTGCTGCTGAGTGTTTTTAAAATCACTGCTGAATGCTGGTGTGCACCGCTGATTTTTGTTAAACTCACCATTGAGTTTTGTGCAGAGTGTTCTTATGATCAGACTGCAATGCGATTTGATCAAAATTAGATGGAGGGACAGATAAAAATGATTTGTGGGCCGGATTTGGTCTGATGGCCACGGATTGAACTGCCCTGCATTAAACGTTTAAAACTTTGAGTGATTTTAAACAGATTTTCAAAAGATAAGTTATGGGTGAACGTTTGCACCACATGATATTTTAAAACTATAAATGTGAAAAACTGACTTAAACCTAAACAGCATTGAAAAGGTAAAAAGTAGTTACATATATTTTAGAGGCAAAACAGCATTATACATATTATTTATATATATATATATATATATATATATATATATATATATATATATACACACACACAGTATTCTGTTTATATATATATATATATATAAGTACTTTAAATGAACATTTTATACAAATGTGAAAATATAAATACACTTGCCTTATCTTGTTTACAGATGATCTCTCTTTTGACCCCTGCAACAACTACACTGTGCTGGATGATCCTTGGAGATTCACCAGCAATTCAATTAACAACTACATGTGTGACAAGAATGTTAACTGGGTCGGCTGGTATCGTCTCTTCATTCAGGGCCAGGATGCTCAGATGCCAGATACATGTATTCTGAACTATAGATGTGGCACTGAGTACCCACTGTGGCTAAAGGGGGGGCACCCGAAAGTTGAAGATGGAGTCGTCACACGAGATGTCTGCAGTCGTGCAGGCGGTTACTGCTGCTATTTCAAGTCCAACCCCATTAGAGTCAAAGCCTGTCCAGGCAATTATTATGTCTATGAGTATGTTACTCCAACTTTCTGCAATATGGCATACTGTGCAGGTAATTACTGTGTGAAGTGATTAGAGCAGATCTGTAGCATTCAGTCAATATGAGTTTGTGTTTATAGTTAATGATAGATCCAATGTTTAAAGCTGCTTACACATGCTCTTGTGGCATCAAACAGAATTTAAAATACTTTCCCTAACACTCTCCCATGCCATTGTAACAAAAACATGTAGTCCATCTGTAAACTCATATCATTGTCAGCCACTTCCAAGTTTTGTGATTGGCAAACATGTGAGTCACAGTTAGCTTTCTGTCAGGCAGTAGGAAGATTTTATGCATGACATTCCAAAACATGTCCTAAAACTAGTTCCTCTGCAAATCAATACTCCAAACCAAATGTAATTTTAAATCATAGAGATTCTTCCAGCATTTTTATAATCAAACTAATGATCAGTGTGATATGTCAAGACCACTCTTTCAACTTACAGATGCAGTATCTATATGCAGAAGCTGACCATTAAAGACTATGTAATGGTGGCAACATAGTAGCATCTAGCTATACAGTGCATTCAGAAAGTATTCAGACCCCTTCATTTATCACATTTTGTTATCTTGCAGCCTTATTCTAAAATTCTTTAAAAAAAAATGAACATCAATCTACACTCCATACCCCATAATGACAAAGCAAAAAACTGATTTTTGATAACTTTGTAAATTTATTAAGAAGAAAAAACTGAAATATCAAACTCACATAAGTATTCAGACCCTATGCAGTGACACTTGAAATTTAGCTCAGGAGCATCCCATTTCTCTGGATCATCTTTGAGATGTTTCTACACTTTTATTGGAGTCCACCTATGGCAAATTCAGTTGATTGGTCATGAACTGGAAAGGTACACACCTGTCTATATAAGGTGTCACTTGAAAAATCAAGCCATGATGTCAAAGGAACTGCAGAAGGTTCCCAAGGTCTCAGTGGCCTCCATAATTCTTAAATGGAAGAAGTTTGGAACAACCAGGACTCTTTCTAGAGCTGGCCGCCCGGCCAAACTGAGCAATCGGGGGAGAAGGGCCTTGGTAAGAGAGGTGACCAAGAACCCGATGGTCACTCTGGTTGAGCTCAATAGATCATGTGTGGAGATGGAAGAAACTTGTAGAAGGACAACCATCACTGTAACACTCCACCAATATGGCCGTTATGGCAGAGTGGCCAGATGGAAGTCTCTCCTCAGTGCACGACACATGAAAGCACCTAAAGATCTCTCAGACTGTGATAAACAAGATTTTCTGGTCTAATGAAACGAAGATTGAACAGTCTGGCCTAAATTTAAAGTGTCATGTCTGGAGGAAACCAGGCACCACTCATCACCTGTGCAATGCCATCCCATCAGTGAAGCATGTTGGGAGTTGCATCATGCTGTGGGGGTGTTTTTTAGCAGCAGGGGCTGGGGGACTGGTAAGTGTTGAAGGAAAGCTGAACTGAACAGAGATATCCTTAATGAAAACCTGGTCCAGACTGCTCAGGACCTCAGACTGGGCCAAAGGTTCACCTTCCAACAGGACAATGACCCTAAGCACACAGCCAAGACAACGCAAGAGTGGCTTAGGGACAACTTTGTGAATGTCCTTGAGTCGCCCAGCCAAAGCCCGGACTTGAACCCAATTGAACATCACTGGAGAGATCTGAAAATGGCTGTCCACCGACAATCCCCATCCAACTTGACAGAGCTTGAGAGGATCTGCAGAAAAGAATGGCAGAAAATCCCCAAATCCAGGTGTGCAAAGCTTGTCACATCATACCCAAAAAGACTTGAGGCTGTAATCGCTGCCAAAGGTGCTTTAAGTACTGAGTTAAGGGTCTGAATATTTATGTCAATGTTTTTTTCTTTTTAATAAATTTGCAAAGTTATCAGAAATCTGGTGAGGCAGCAGGGGCATGGTCAAGCATCCATCCGGAGAGAGAGAAAGCGGTAAGGGCGCTTGCACCTGAGCTAAATTATATTTAACACCCGTCTCTAATTCCAGTGAGCACGGGGAGAGCGGCATATAATCAGACACGCCACCAGCAGAAGAGAGAGAGAGTCTGGCACAAGGAAGGACACGGTGCTACAGAAGCTGTTGTGCTTAATCTATTGTGTTTGTGAAGCTGATGTGTTTAAGTAACTACGTGCCTGTGAAACATGAGTTTGTGAAACTGTAAAGCACTGAGGTGGCCGATTAAAACTCTTACCTGAACCTGGAAACCCCACTTCCCCGTGTTCTCCTTCCGTTTTTCCTGTGAAGCAGTGTCACATCTGGTTTTTGCTTTTTCATAATGGGGCATGAAGGGCAGATTGATGTGAAAAAAATAATTAAAAGCATTTTAGCATAAGGCTGCGACATAACAAAATTTGACAAAAATGAAGGGGACTGAATACTTTCTGAATGCACTGTATATGTATATATTTTTGAAAGATTTAAAGATGTCATTATAATGTCAAACATAATTATTTTTTAAATTGTATTATTATAAATAATAATAATTATTATTATTAATTACACTATTTTTTTTATTCAATGTTTTGATGACAGATTATATCTCTTTTGACCCCTGCAACAACTACACTGTACTGGACAATCCTTGGAGATTCACCAGCAATTCAGTTAACTCCACGTGTGACAGGAATATCAACTGGGTCGGCTGGTATCGTCTCTTCATTAACCATCAGGACGCTCAGATGCCTGACACATGTATTGCAAACTATAGATGTGGCACTGAGTACCCACTGTGGCTAAGCGGTGGACACCCAAAAGTTGAAGATGGAGTGGTTGCCCGAGATGTCTGTGGTCACACAGACAGTAACTGCTGCTATTTCTCCTTTCCCATTAGAGTCAAAGCTTGTCCAGACAGTTTTTATGTCTATGAGTTTGTTAAACCAACTACCTGCAATTTTTCATACTGTGCAGGTAATTACTGTGTGAGGTGATATGAGCAGATCTGAAGTATTCAGTCAGTGTGAATGCATGTTTTTTTATAGTAAAAGATGAAGGATAAAATGGTGTTTAAGCCATGTTTAAGGATTTACTGTATCCAGTAGCATTAAATAGAATTACAGACACATTTCCCAAACACTTCACCAAATGGCTTTGTTTGGAAAAAAACATCCATCCTCAAACTTACACCATAAAGCCATCTCCAAGTTTTCTGATTGGCAAACAAGTGTTAGCTACTGTCAGAATTCTCAAGACACCTATTTCAGTGATATTTATCAGGTAGAAAGGGGATTTTATGTGTTGTTGTAATTCCAAAACTTTGCCAACAGCAGTTTTAAAATGTTTATAAATCTAGTTGCTCTGCAAGACAAAACTGGTCGTTGATTGTAAAATTAAAAAGATGCTACCCTCATTTTCATGCAGTATATGTAAATGAAGCTATCAGAGACTATGTTATACTCAGGGTTGTGAGGGTTACTTTTGAAATATAATCCACTACAGATTACAGAATACATGCTGTAAAATGTAATTTGTAATGTATTCTGTTAGATTACACTAGGTCAGTAACGTATTCTAAATACTTTGGATTACTTCTTCAGCACTGGTAGATTTTTTCACTTGTTTTGACTATAAAAACTCTGCCAGTACAGTAACACAAAATACACATGATAAAAATACATTCTCTGAAAAACCGAAATATCTTATACTGCATAAATACAAGATAAATCTAACTGATCTTGTTTTAAGGATTTAGATATTTTTACAGGAAAACAATACAAAAATTATCATCAGGTATATGATTTTTGCCCTAATATCAAAGGTCTTACTAGAAAGAAAAAAAAAAAAGAAAAGAAAAAAAAATATGATCCAAAGTGAATTTTCTTGATAAAAAAAAAAATATGATCGTGCCTGGTAACGTGCATGTAAAATGGCTAGAAATAGAATTTTAGCTTAGCATAAAGCTGACAATTTACACAAGGTTTATTTCTATTTCTTGTGCTTCAGACTTACTTCAAACTTACTTCTCTGTCTGCTCGTATGAATGTAACACATCATAAGAAAGTGTTTCACCGCTGTTCAAATGCACTTTGGATCGCATCATTTATATGTATAAATGTTTTCCATCTGAAAGGACTAAATATTAAATGAAACAAATGACAATAAAATGCAAAGTAATCTCTTCAGTAATCAAAATACTTTTTAAATGTAACTGTATTTTAATTACCAATGATTTATTTGTAACTGTAGTGGAATATAGTTACTTATATTTTGTATTTTAAATACGTAATCCCGTTACATGTATTCAGTTACTCCCCAACCCTGGTTATATTGTAGTAGCATCTAGCTCACACACACACACACACACACATTGGTGCGGCTATCATTATGAGGACTCTCCATAGACATAATGATCTTTATACTGTACGAACTATAGATTATATCCCCTAACCCTAACCCTACCCCTAACCCTAACCCTCACAAAAAACGTTCTGCAATTTTACATTTAAGAAAACATCAAGTATGTTTTTTTAAGTGATTTGAATTATAGGGACACTAGAAATGTCCTCATAAACCACATTTATAGCATAATACCCTTGTAATTACCAGTTTGTAACCTAAAAAAATTCTCGTAAATCACTTAAACCTGTACTGCATATATATATATATATATATATATATATATATATATATATATATATACACACACACATGTACACATATAGGAAAGTTTTAAAAGAATTCATACAAGTGTCAAATAGAATTATTGTGTTTGATACTGTATTATTGTATTATTTTAACATTTATTATATCAATGTTTTCATGACAGATTATATCTATTATGAGCCCTGCTACAACTACACTGTGCTGGACAATCCTTGGAGATCCACCAACAATACAAATAACACCCTCATGTGTGACAGGAATGTCAACTGGGTCGGCTGGTATCGTCTCTTCATTCAGGGCTGGAGCGCTCAGATGCCAGAAACATGTGTTGTAAACTCTAGATGTGGCACTGATTACCCAATGTGGCTAAAAAATGGGCACCCAAAAGTTGGTGATGGAGTGGTCAGCCGACATATCTGCTATTACTGGATGACTAACTGCTGCGTGTTCCAGTTCAATCCTATTAGAGTCAAAGCCTGTCCAGGCAATTATTATGTCTATGAGTTTGTCAAACCAACTACCTGGTCAGCTAATATGGCATACTGTGCAGGTAATTACTGTGTGAGGTGATATGAGCAGATGTGTAGTATTAAGTCAGTATCACATGGTCAGTGTGTGTTTAGTTAGGGTTAAGAATATTCTGGTTCAACACAGGTTTATCTCAATCAACAGCAATTGTGGCATAATTGATTGCCATAAATTATTTAAACTTCTCTCTTTTTCTTAAAAAAAGAAGAAGAAATGAAGCAAAAATTGAGGTCACAGTAAAGCACTTACAAAAGGAAGTGAATTGGGCCAATCCATAAACGTTAAAATACTCACTGTTTCAAAAGTATAGACATGCGACAAACAATATGTTAACATGATTTTAGTGTGATAAAATTGCTTATTAACCTTTTCTGTGTAAAATTATATCAAATTTTACAACTTTGTTGCCATGACAATGTAATGCCTAAACCCTTAAACCCCAAAAGTTGCATTGTAATCAACACTAAATAAAAAAAAAATCACGTTTCAACTAAAGAATTAATGTAAATGCTTTTATAAAATTATAAGCTTCATTTTTTTTTTTTACTTTAAACCCTCCAAAAATGGCCCCATTAACTTGTAAATGCCTCACTGTAACTTTGAGTTTTGCTTTTTGTTTTAAAGAAAAGGAGGGACGTGTCAAATCTGTGGTAATCAACATGCCACAAATGCTGTCAGCTCGGATTGAACACAGAATATTCCTTTAAAAATTAAGGATAAAACAGTGTTTAAAGCTGCTCTAAGTGATCACTGTGATTCCCATGGTTATTTATTTTTTAAATCATAAAGATTATATCAGCATTTTCACTGATCAAACCACAATGTGATAGGATGAGATGACTTATAACTCCACATACAGTCTCTTTAAATGAAATAAAGTACTGGAACTGGCCTTTTAATTTTGTCAAAATTGTTACAGCTTCAAACAGTGAGCTGCTAGAGCTGTATTTTATTTGTTCTAAATTTCATATTATTCTGTATAAGAAAACTGTAATAGCCACACATGTACCTTAAATCAGGATGCATCTAATACAGTTATTTATTTATTTTACAGATGTTATGAGCATTAACGTCGGCTACACAACAGTCACACCAGAGACCACTTCAACTGGTAATGTAGAGTGCTGTGTTCTTTGGTGGCTCATGTTTTGATTTAATGTATAAACATATCTGTGGCATTGAACAGATGTGTTAGTGTTTGTGTCTATGGTTAAAGATGAATAAAAGAGTATGAGGAAAGTGTTTCTTTCCAAAGCACAGCCCCAACTAAAGTTAATGTTCATGGGGGAAAAGCCTGGAAGCTGTATGTGTCATGGATTCACCTGACTCTCCCGACACACACACACAACCTTCCCTCTCTCCCGAATACTAATCACCTGCACCTGCCTTCCATCACCACGTCAATCAGCTCCACTACATAAGCCCCACTCACTCCTCACTTGATGTCTGGTCTCCCATGGAATACAGACTCACTTACCTGTGACTTACCTGTTCTCCCGAAATTCTCCAAGGTTCCTCTACAACGTCATTCCAGCGATCTCTCCAAGTATCCTCTGTCAGAAACTCGGGGTAACACAAGGTCGAGGGGACCGACGACTCGGGAGTCGACTCAAGGTTGCAGGCACTTAGCACAGGAGGAATCGGGGAGTGTGTGGACCCAGGTGCAAAGAACTCAGGAAAGTCAGGGATAAAACAAAACAAGTCTTTAATAATCCAAAAACAGATCTCTGTTGTAAATCCAAAAGGTAAATCCAGAGAATTTCAAAAGTACAAAAGGTAAATCCAACAATGGCAGTTAATAATCCACTGAGACTTAAGAGAGCACGAGAACTCAAATCCAAAAACTGAGCAATGAGCAAACAAAAAACAGCAACTTAAATACAACTCTGAAAACGAGGCACAGGTGAAATGAATAATGACAGACAAGCATGGGAAACACAGGGAGAACACAATGGCGACATCTAGTGAACAAAGTAAAACATGACAAGACCAAAACACTGACATCCTCTCCAACATCATACCGGCGATCTCTCCAAGTTTCCTCTAGAATGTCTACTTCAACGTGTGTGTGTGTCACCTCAAGGATAATCACTCCCTACATCAACATGAACTAACATCAGGTTTCTGTTCCTCACATCAGCTCAGTTCTGCATGTTTGTTACTCACCTGTTTCACTGTTTGTGTTTGGTCAATAAATACCTGCCTTTCAGTTCAAACACCATCATCGATTCTGGGTTTCCGTAACAGAAGACCAGACCCACCAAAAGCATGAACCCTGCAGGTCCAGATCCATTTCTGGAGCTGGTTGACGCTCTCCGCTGTGCACTAACTTCACCGGTTAACCCCTCAGCACCTCTGATCCAGACCAGCACTCCCTCCAGTTCTTCTTCTTCACCTATCTATTCTGCCAGTCCCATGGTCAATCCAGCACCATACTCTGGAGTAGGAAGCCACTGCAGTTCTCCGCCGATCCAATGTTCGCTCGCTCTAGAGATGCAGCCACATCGATTTCCCACCCAGTGGGCAAAAATTTCCTTCATCATCTCTCTGCTTGCATGAAGAGCATTGCAGTGGGCTCAATTGCTCTTGTAACAAAACAGCCCAGTTACTCAGTCACTTGAGAGCTTCATCCAACACTTCAAGGAAGTTTTCGAACGCCCAGCTGGAGATTCATCCATTAGTGAGCAACTCTATAATCTCCGCCAAAGTAAAAGTTGCATTAACAATTATGCTCTCAAGTTTCGCACTCTAGCTGACTCCAGCAGATGGAATGAGCCTGCTCTCCTAACCAGCTTCCGTCTGGGGCTCAAACCGAGGCTGCAGCTGCATTTCTCCTCCTACAATGACACCATGGATCTAGAGCACTTCATTCAACTCTCCATCCATGTTGCCAACCGAATGAAAGCCTGCCTAGATGACCTACCCGCTTGTCCTCATTAGTCCTCCACGCCCACTGGTGAGTCACGTTAACACTCCTAATGTTAGTTATTCACCATTGTTAACCAGTGTGACGCTTACTGCTCCTGGTCTGTCACTCACAGTATCTGCTCTGGTCGACTCTGGGTCAGCCGGCAACTTCATCTCCCATGCGCTCTGCCACCAGCTTCAGCTCCAAAGGCGACCCTGTTAATTAACTTCAAGATACACTCCATAATCGGCAAACCTCTGGGCAAAGGAGTTATTCATCACTGTGTGGGCCCTGTTAAGCTCCAAATTGGATGTTTTCACTACGAGGAGATCATCCTACTGGTTCTGGAGAGCTCCACAGCCGACATCGTATTAGGACACTGACATCGTATTAGGACATCCTTGGCTCATTCAACATTCTTCCGTCATCACCTGGTCCACCGGAAACATCCTGAGGTGTGGACTCCAGTGTTTTCCTTCCTGCTTCCCCAATCGTCCCTCTCCAAGACCTTCAGCTTCTATCAAGAAATCACCTCCTCTCCATCTCAACACCACCTCCATCGAGAGCCCAACTAGTTTAACCTCAGAGAAGATCCCATCCTGCTACTCCCACTTTCAGGAGGTCTTCTGCCTCCTACGCGCCTCACAACTACCTCATCATCGACCATGGGACTGTGCAATAGACCTACTCCCTGGTGAGCCAGTGCCCTGTAGTAAGATATACCCACTCTCTATCCCAGAGCAAAAGGCCATGGAGGAGTATATCGAGGAGGCCCTTAACCAGGGCTGCATCTGGCCATCCACATCCCCTGCTGCTTCAAGCTTTTTCTTTGTGGCGAAGAAGGATGGAGGCTTGCGGTCCTGCATAGATTACTGCTCCCTCAACAGAATAATAGTCAAGTTCCATTATCTGCTTCCCATCATCCCAGTTGCCTTGGAACTTTTGAGAGGAGCTACAATTTTCACCAAGCTGGACCTTCGCAGCATGTACAACCTCATTTGGATCCGGAAGGGAGACGACTGGAAGACCACCTCTGTGACTCCTACAGGCCACTACGAGTACCGGGTGACGCTGTATGGCCTGGTCAACGCCCCTTCCATGTTCCAGGGGTTCATGAATGAGGTGTTCTGATAGTACCTCCATCGGTTCGTCCTCGTCTACATAGATGACATTCTGGTGTACTCCCGGAACGAGACTGATCACCGTAAACATGTCACGCTTGTGCTTGAAAGGCTGATGGAATACCACCTTTACATCAAGGCTGGAAAATTTACATTCCATCAGACATCCCTCCAGTTCCTTAGCTAAACATCAGCCCTGAAGGCATTCAGATGGACGAGGGGAAGGTAGAGGCTGTGCGATCCTGGCCCACTCCTTTCACCATCACAAAACTCCAGTGCTTTTAAGGATTTGCCAACCTCTACCGTCGGTTCATTAAGAATTACAGTTCCATCACTGCTCCACTAACTTCCCTCCTCAAATCCAAGCCCAAGTCTCTATCCTGTACCCCCGAGGCCTCCTACACCTTTCAACACCTCAAGAAAGCCTTCACCACAGCTCCACTCCTCACCCATCCGGACCCCAGCAAACCTTTTGTGGTGGAGGCAGCCCCACTCACTCCTCACTCCTCACTCGATGTCTGGTCTCCCATGGAATACAGACTCACTTACCTGTAACTTACCTGTTCTCCCGAAATTCTCCAAGGTTCCTCTCCAACGTCATTCTGGTGATCTCTCCAAGTTTCCTCTCCAATGTCATTCCAGCGATCTCTCCATGTTTCCTCTCCAATGTCTACTTCAACTTTTGTGTGTGTGCCACCTCGAGGATAATCACTCCCTACATCAACACAAACTATCATCAGGCTTCTGTTCATCACACCAGCTCAATTCTGCATGTTTGTTAATCATCTGTTTCACTGTTTGTGTTTGGTCAATAAATACCTGCCTTTGGGTTCAAACACCATCATCGAGTCAGGGTTTCTGTAACAGTGTGTTCTGATTTCTTTATTTTACTACTTCCTTTTCTTCTAACAAAAAAGTAAAAACTAAATAAAAATAACAAAATAAATAAATGATAATTTAAAAAATAGATAAAATGTTTGATTTATTAAACCCTTAAATGCATTGCCCATTATGAATAACTGACTCAGGCTTACCCATAATCTTCAGAACGGAAAATTCAAACTTCATAAAACATGGTTCAAATGAACACATTTGTAACAATTAAACCTTCGCACAAGTAAAATTTGGCACAAATTCTAAGAATGAATACCGAATATTGTCAAATTCAAGCCCTATGATGCACAATAATGAAAAAATTCTCTTTATTTACTTGAACCGTGATTAATTTTTTACTGGCTGCTATATTTCATCATTGTCTGTTTTAATGATAAATTATGTCATTCCAGGTATAAATATCACACTCCCAGATGAATGCAAGGTAAGATAATGAATGTTTCTGATATTAAGATTTTTGACTCTTAAGCAGCTCCTTAAAATATTAAGTGCAAATTTTTTATAAGAACTATGTATATATTGATTTTCTGTATGCATCTTGTGGCTGTAGAATATGCTGTTGTATTTATTGTTGTCTGTCTCTTTCTGTGTGTCTCCACCAACATCACTGGAGGAACTTTCATTGATTTAATTGATTCTCTGACTCTGTACAAGATTAACAACAATACACTTTTTTTTAGCTACCATTAATATTGAAAAACATGGTATCACTTTGTTTTCCGGTACTGTTCTTCATTTATGTACTATATAATTACAACAACTACAGTAATTACTAGGTACTAAACCTAAGCCCAGCCATAACATTAACCCATATTAAGTCGATGTAGTTACCTAATTATACTCAGTACATTCTTGGGGAAGTACACTGTAAGTATATTGAAATTACACATACTGTAAAATAAAGTGCAGCCAAAATTATGATCATAATCAACAAATACTGCCACCACAGTGCACACAGTTATCTTTCAGTATTCTTTGTACATCTCAAATCTGATTTCAGAGTCAAGCCACAGGAGGATGTGTAGAGAATCTATTTGACCAGATAGAGAACATTACAGCTGAAGTGCTTCCTTTGAACGTAAGTCTTTAAGAATGAAATTATAGCATAATAAAATCTTTGTTGCTGACATAGATGATAGATGATTTACTGTACATATTATTGGTACTCTCTTTTTGGAGGTCTTGCCATTTAAATGTAAGTGTATTTATCCGATTAATTTATTAGGATGTGACCAACATTTTGGATGTGGCTTTGAACACTTCAGAGAAGATTATCGGGTTATACATTAACCAAAATGAACTAGTCTCTTATGGAAACCGTGTGTTGAAAGCCAGCGAGAAACTCATCTCTACTCTAGTGAAGCCAACAGACACAAGTGACTCAGTCAAATTCACTCTTGATACTGTAGGTAAGTGGAAACTTGGTATAGAAATCATAAGGAATTTAACAATTCAAGTTCCTCTTAAAAAATTCTGGTTGCTTAACAGTTCCAGTGACAATTCTTTTAGTACTTTTGAGGAACAGTTATTTGCAAATAAAATCCAATTCTTATTACATTTACTGCCCTCAGCAGCCTGCTGCCAAACAATTAGTTTATTTCAGATTTCAACAGAGTAGACACAGCAAATTATTTAATGCAATTCTTGTAAAAGGCATTTTAGAGGCATAAAATCAATCCAATAAATGAGCTTAACTGTATATTAAATAAAAAAATAAATACAATTCTAAACAAATAAAACATTGCATTCATTCATTCATCAGTTACTGCATTACCTGACTGAAGTCTCACAAGCCTCAAGTACAACATAACAGAACACAGTAACAGTTCTTTTTGTTTTTGATTTACTAAGAAGCGGCTAATTACTGTCATTCATAAGAGAATCGGACTACATTGGTCATGCTGTATGTAGGCTTTCCTTATTCGGAAAGGCACAAATAATGATTTCAAAACTAATAACGGATTCCTCTGAATAGAAATACAATTAGTTTGACTGATTATCCAAGAAGCACAAGGATAAAGCAACGTTTTAAATAAACATATCCAAAATTACAAAGAAATTATGAGTCTGTGAAGTCAGTATTAGTAACCTACTAATGTGTAAACCTTATGAATGAAAATGCACACGGTGAAATTTCAGACTGAATGGGAGCGGTCTCGATTCAGTTTGTGGTCTCCATTAATTTTTCGCGTCTGGAGCTTGTCAAGTGTAAAATTAACTAAGACACTACATTATATAGGCTACATTTTCCACTCCTTAAAATTTGTATATAAATAAATCACATGATTCATGTAATGATGTCCATGTATTCATTTATAAACCAACCCGAGCGCAATGTTAAACAGTTAAATGTTAAATTCCTGACCTGAAGTGATGATTTCACAGCGGAGATTGTCTGTTCACCTCTAAAAGTTGACCACAATTATTTTCACATAACCGATTAAGGTAAGTATCTGTTAAAACTTTATTCCAAAAACGTTTAAATGTCCCATAAAGGTTTAAATGCTTCATAAAGTGTACATCTGCATATTCAGAATATTCCTGCTCATGTGATACAAAGAAACATTTAAAAATGTTATGTAACATTTTTATTATTATTATTATTAATATTATTATTATTATTATTATTATTAGACTATGATTATTCTTTTCCCACTATTTCGCTAATTCTACAGTATACATGTAATTTAACTAAATAATTATGTCCTCCACATTAAGTTAAAATATGTGTGCACAAATCAGCCTGTGCACATAAGTGTAAAATTTCACATATATTAACGGGACTTTCACCTATTTGTAGGCTATATTGATTTATTCTAATTTCTTTTAATGTTTGTATTTAATGTTCGCTGAAAAATGTGTGCATGACATTTCAAAATTGCTTGACACTTCTGCCTCAGTTGTCAACATCTTCTACAGTTCATGAGCCTACATAGTCAGCTTCATCTGGTAAGAAAAAAAGATATAAAATAATAATATAATGAAATAATAACAGCACAGTAATAATAATAGTAATACTCATAGTAATAATAATTAGTATTATTTTTATTAGGATATAATTATGAATAGGCATATACAATGCATATTTTATATATAGAAACTATACATTTTAAAAATAGGTGTTTCATTTAGTTTGATTGCACTTTCGGTTTAAGCCCTGCCCAAATTCAGTTCTATCCGAATACAGACACAGATGTAGATCATTTTGCAACAGAAACAGATACAAATACAGATAATTGCTGTGCTGCACACCCCTAGTGTAGGCAAGCAAATCACATTATTGTCACTCAATCATATACACAAGTGCAACAGTGGGTCATGTCATGACAGTGAAGAGACATAATACCAATCTACAATAAACATCTAATATACACAAATAATTTACACATAACACAATATACAATATACACCTAATAATATACAATATACCCAATATAAAATACAATGTTTTTATAAACAAAATATATTGATTCAAGATGGTGCCGCACCAGGGATGAACCACTGAATATTCGGCAGAGCATACCTGATAATTTTTTGCCGGTGTTTAATTTTTCTGATGTTTTATTAGACATTTAGTTGGAGGCACAGAGGTGCTCTACAAGTGATCCAAAATATGCATGCAAGGGAAACAAACCAGTGCTTGTGGAGCTTCATAAATGTGGCTTTAGGACTCAGCTGCCAGGTATTCATCTGGCAGATGTCCTGCTCCCTCGGCAACAAAACGGACTAACTGCTTCTGCTCACTCACACAAATAAGGTCTTTTCTAACTCCGCTGCTCTGTGTTTCACGGAAATCTGGCTGAATGAAGCCATCCCAGACAGTGCATTTCATCTGCTAGGCTTCTAGCTGTTCAGAGCGGATCGTGTTGCAGAATCATCGGGGAAAATGAGTGGCGCTGGAACATGCTTTTACATCAACGAAAGTTGTTGTACAGATGTAACAGCATTGAAGAAGATGTGCTGTCCTAATTTAGAAGCGCTCTTCTTCAATTGTAAGCTTTTCTACTCACCGCAGGAGTTTTCCTCGTTTATTCTGGTGAGTGTTTATATCCCACCACAAGCATGGCCGAATGCAGCGTTGCAGCAGCTGGCTGATCACAGACATGGAGCAACAACAACCGGACTCACTTATTATTATTCTGGGAGATTTTAATAAAGCTAACCTCACTCGTGAACTGCCAAAATACAAACAACACATCACATGTCCCACCAGAGACATAAATATACTGGACCACTGCTACACCACTGTAAAAGATGCATATCGCTCTGTCCCACGTACAGCTTTAGGACTATCTGATCACTGTCTGGTTCATCTTCTCACGACCTACAAGCAGAAACTAAAATCAGCTAAGCAGTAAGGACTGTAAAGAGATGGACTAATAAATAGAGCTGGAACTACAAGCCTGCTTTGACTGCACTGATTGAAGTGTTTTTGAAGCTGCAGCCACAGACCTGGACAAGCTCACATATACTCTGACATCATATAACAGTTTCTGTGTGGATATGTGCATCCCTACTAGGACATTTTTATCATTCAATAACGATAAACCATGGTTTACAGGAAAACTCAGACAGCTTCGTCAAGCCAAAGAGGATGCTTACAGAAGTGTGGATAAAATATTGTACAAACAGGCCAGGAACACACTTACTAAGGTAATCAGAGTGACTAAAAGAAGCTACTCTGAGAAGCTGTAAAAAACAGTTTTCAGCCAACGATCCTGCATCTGTGTGGAAAGGCCTGAAAAGCATCACCAAGTACAAGACACCTCCCCCTCGCTCTGTAGAGAGTCAACTAATGGCTGATGAACTGAATGTGTTTTACTGAAGCTTTAAAAATCCCAGTCTCACACCCTTCACACACACACCAACACCTCCTGGAACCCCCTCCTCCCTCCTCCTGCTACTCAATCTGCACTTATGATCTGTGAGGAGGATGTGTGCCAGGTCTTTCGGAAACAGAAGACTAGGAAAGCTTCAGGCCCAGATGGTGTTTCACCTGTTTGTCTGAAAGTCTGCACTGACCATCTGGCCCCCATCTTCACACACACACTCTCACGTCTGTAGTCATGAAGTTGTTGACTGGTTTTGGCCAACCTGAAGGACATCACTGGACCCCTGCTGGACCCACTTCAGTTTGCTTACTGAGCAAACAGGTCTGTGGATGATGCTGTCAATGTGGGACTGCATTATATCCTGCAACACCTTGACAGACCTGGGACTTATGCAAGGATCCTATTTGTGGACTTCAGTTCAGCCTTCAATACCATCATGCCTGATCTTCTCTCAACCAAACTGACCCAGCTCTCTGTGCACACCCCAATCTGTCAATGGATCACCAGCTTTCAGACAGATAGGCAGCAGCTAGTGAGACTGGGGAAACTCACATCCAGGACCCTCACTATTAGCACTGGTGCTCCTCAGGGATGAGTTCTGTAAGGGAATTACAGTAAAGGCCCTTTGAACAAGTGTGTGAAATAAAGACCAGGAGTCAAAAAAGTTGCAATCAATTGAAAAAGATTTACTGAAGAAAAGGTTGTTTACAGTTTCAAAGGCAGAAGTCAGCATGAGAAAAATCGTACACAAGTTCATAGAAGGCTTCTAAATACAGTAGTAATTATACTCATTATTTTATTATTATAGTAATTATATTATAAAAGGAGTAAGCATTTTACATAATGTTACAGGTATTTTGATTTTGATTGGTTGAAACAGATAATTTCAGTACATCTCCAAACATGGTGTCTTATTCCTAACATATCTCGTGGGTCATAAGTCAAGTAGGTACAGTTCTGATTTATTTACTGAGTGATGCGTTCAGATCATAAGTCAGCATTCCTAAGTTACAGGGCATCTTATGGATGTTTTTGTTTGTCCCATCTGGGTTCCAGCTGCCCACCTTAAGGTTGTGGTAAAAGCTTTGCTTTTGCCTTTTCCAAAACATAAAGATAAGATGTACTTTTTCCTGTTAAAACTTTGAACAATATTCTCCCTCAAATCAGAGTGTCAACAATATGTCGTGTCAGAGATAGTGAAAGCTTAGTAAACATTTAAGTTTAAGAGACCTAGGGTAAGGCCATGGGTGACATGTGTGACCTATGCAGGGTTGGTCAGCAGATAGAGAGAGAGAGAGAATATATTCATCTTCAAGATTACTTTTTCATGCAACTATACTGTAATATACACTCCTTCAGTTATCTAGATAATTAGCATATGGTATGAGTCCTCTGACGAGGGTGGTTATTTGATGATGTATGATAATGAGCCTTCTGACGAGAGACAGACGTTGTTTGAGATATCTTTGCCAAAAGATGAGCACCGTAACAAAGCCCTATCATAAGAGTGACAATATTGTGCAATAACGTTTGTTGAAAGAAAAACAACATTTGATTATGAACCCTCCGATGAGGGCGGATGTTGTTTGAAGATAGATCATATAGAATGTACAGTGGGTTGTATTGTACTGTATTGACATTCAGGCTGTCAGTTGATAGTCAGTTGTTAAGAGAGAATATAATATAATAATAATATAATTTATGACAGTCCGGTGTGAGATATAAGAGTAAGAGTAATAAAGTGCAGTGCTGATGTGTTTTGATTGTGGGAGATCAAGAGTTCAAAAGTCTGATTGCTTAGGGGAAGAAGCTATCATGAAGTCGGCTGGTGCGGGTCCTGATGCTGCGATACCGCCTGCCTGATGGTAGCAGTGAGAGCAGCCCATGGCTCGGGTGGCTGGAGTCTCTGATGATCCTCCGAGCTTTTTTCACACACCGCCTGGTATATATGTCCTGGAGGGAGGGAAGCAAATCGATAGTTTGTCACAAAAGACGAACAATGTAGCATAAAGCCATACAATAAGGGTGACGTTGTCGTGCAATACTTTTTGTTGAAAGATGAACAATGTTTACGCAAGAGTTCTCCGATAAGGGCAAGCTAGGCTTGTGCAGAAACTATGCAAAGGAAAAAACATGCTTGGAATTGTGGAAGCCCCAGTTAGGGGTGGATATTGTTATGCCGTGTCCTTGCAGGACAATATACATGCTTGAATTTAATGATTGTGTGAGATGAAATGTGGATGAGCAGTAAGAGCCCCCGACCCCCACCATATAGGTATGAAAACTTATGGCTGATGGAGAGTGGAGCAATATGTGATATTTGAGGGTTGGGTCGAATACATTTCTAGCAGAATGAGGAAGACCAGCGGCCAAGCATTTTAATTGTGGGTCCAGTCCTTGATGAGCAGCCATTGTGGCTGCACCAATTTTGAATGAGTGCCCCTAGAGATGAGGGGACCGCAATATTTTAGGTGTCAGATGTGAAATGTGAACTATTTTGCATATATATAACATGGAGGTGTCGGGGCAGGAAGAGCTGGAGATAATAGATATCATTATGCTACGACCGCACCCTGAGAGGTCTGTTTTGGAGCGTTTGAGAAAGAGAGTATTGAACGTGGATTGGGCAAGTCCTTTCTACATGAATTTTGGTGGAATATAAAAGGGGGAGGGGTGAGGGGCTTAGTCCGGCAGAAGGTCCGAAAGGTGTGGGCAGGGGACGAAAGTATGCTGGCAGAGGGACATAGTCAATGAAACTCCTGAAACGAGATAGAGAGTCAGTGATTGAATTGAAAATCCCAGGAATGTGCTCCCTGAGAAGATGGAGTGCAGTCGATGCTTTGCCATGTCAAACGTCTCAGTAGGGGTTAAGGAGCCTGAAGGAGGACCTGCCTTGTAGATAATTGCGACGGGGGTGTTGTTATCACAAAAAAACTACAATAAGTTTGCATGCCCAGAGAGGAACCCCATAAAACACTGCAACGACGATGGGGTACATTTTTAAGATGCAGATGAAGGGGAGCTGGGTGCAGGTGAAAATTAGTCTGGCCATTTCCCTGTGAACATGTTCCTATATAGCAGCCTCAAGACCTTTGGAGGGCGCATGTCCGTGAAAAAGAACATGTAGTCTGAGGTCTCGGGGTTTTTGGTATGGGAAAGGGAAAGCCAGTTCCAGTGATTTAGTAACGGGGACCAAAATTTGAGGTCCGATCGGCAGCAGTCATCAATAGATACGTTGTCAGAGTTATCGATGGAATGGGCTAGCGTGAGGATTTGAGAGATGGAGCAGCCTTGATGAATGACGACATGGTGAAATAAGGTGACCCGAAGGGACAGGAGATTGCATCTGGAAACTGAAACTGGTTGGAGGAAGGAAATGCAAACTAATGTTCTGTCTAATTTATAGAGAGGTGGGGAAGCTTGCGTCTGGGGGAAATAGAGCATGATACCGGAATTTTGAGAGATGTAGAAGGGCTATGGTTTTTTTTTACTGGAGAGGGAATGCCTGACTTGTGGGAAAAATTGTTTAAGCGTCCAGGGTGGAGCTGAGAGTGGCACGGGAATGGAGGAGCAGGGAATCAGAGCGGATGCGTATGGACAGGAACTTAAAATGTTGGGAAGATCCAGGCATAAGCCTTCCAACAGAGAATTAAATGTGTAGATGCGAAAAATGTGATTATTGAAGCTTAAGCTCCTGATAAAGCCCGTAAATCTGGCAGCACAACGCATGGTCCATGACATGTAAAGCTTCAGTCGACTTAATATTTGGTATCTGCTTCGCAAGAAAGGCTAATCCGCACAGTTTTATCCAGAGCGAACGAATCTTACTTACCTGCTGCTAAATGTAAGCTGACCTGACCGTGAAATATTTATAGTGAACGGAGCGCAGAACAAAATGCATTGGTAACTTTAAAAATAATAAATAAATAATGCATTAGGCAAACATAGTTGTAGAAATAACGTGAAAACATTATGAGGGAGCTTCTGTCTTACCAGCAGGAACTGAAAATTAACTGTAGCGACACTGATATAATGAGCTTTTGAAATTTTGAACACTTATGAAAAACTAATCTGGCACAGGTTTTATCCAATGAATAAACAAAGCCCTACTTACCCGCTGCTGAATGTAACTGCCCAAACCATGAGCACATTTAATGTGAACAGAGCAAAGACTGAAATGCATTGAAAAATAAAAAAGTAGTTAGCTGACATAACTGTAAAACTCGTAATGAGCTTTGAAATTTGGAACATTATACAATACAATACAATAAATATTTTTATTTCTATAGCACATTTAAAACAACAGCAGTTGACCAAAGTGCTTTCCAACAGATTAAATTAAATAATATAAACATTTACATACACATACAACAAGTAGCACCAGTTCACTCTGCTAAAATGCAAATACATCATCAAACTCAAATTATATTAAAATATATATATTAAAAGATCAAACTTCAAAACCTTTTAACTAATAAAATAAGTCATCTTATATTATAGTTATAAAACATATACAGCCAATTAGCTCTGGTCAGATGTAAAAGATATGTCTTCAAACTCGATTTAAATATGTCCACTCTCTGGGAAAATTTTATATGCAATGGAAGAGATTTCCATAATCGGGGAGCAGCCAAAGAAAAGGCCCCATCACCCTTAGATTGTAATCTAGTTTTAGGGACGAGTACCATCTTGTTAGAGGACCTCAGTTGTCTGGCATTATGATGAAAAATTAAAAGGCCAGTTATATATTGTGGCGCAATGCCATGAAAAGCTTTAAACACAAATAAAATAATTTAGAATTGAATCCTAAATCTAACAAGCAACCAATGTAAGGATGCTAAGACTGGAATACTTCTATCTCTCTTCTTTGTGCATGTCAACAGCCTGGCTGCTGCATTCTGCACCAACTGAAGATGGGATAATTGGCACTGAGAGATGCCAATATATAACAAATTACAGTAGTCAATGCGTGAAGATACAAATGCATGTATAACGGTTTCCAAGTCTTTAGTGGAAAGAATCGACTTCAGTTTAGAGATCACTCTTAGTTGATAGAATCCTGCCTTTACAACACTGGTAACCTTCTTGTCAGGTGTTAATGCAGAGTCCAAAATAACACCCAAATTCTTTAAGTGAAATAGTGGCTATAGCTAATTTATAGTCTCCTTTGTGGCAGAGGGAGATCCAAAGACAATACACTCAGTCTTATTAGTATTAAGATGGAGAAAATCACTAGCCAACCAGGCTTTAATCTCGCTTAAGCAATGTGTTAAGGAGCAAAGAGACTGAAAGCAACTTGGATCAAGTCGAATATATAATTGCATATCATCAGCATATAAATGATAAGAGATGTTGTATTTGCAAAACATAGAGCCTAATGGACACATATACAATGAAATTAAAATTGGCCCAAGAATGGATCCCTGCGGTACACCACTGTTCATTGAAGCTGATTAAGAAAACAAATTACCAACACAAACTGAAAAAGATCCATCTTTTAAATATGATCTAAGCCAGTCCAAGGCTGTACCCTTAATATCCACGTCATCTTCCAGCCGCCGCAATAAAATACCATGTTCAATGGTGTCAAAGGCAGCGGTTAGATCAAGCAAAATTAGGACTGCCACCATCCCTGAATCAACCGGCAACAATATATAATTAAAAACCTTGAGTAATGCAGATTCTGTGCTATGAAGAGTCTTGAAGCCCGATTGAAACATGTCTATAATTGCATTCTCAGCTAAATATGGGACAAGCTGCGATAAAACAGACTTCTTTAAAACTTAAGATAAAAAGGGTAACTTCAATATAGGCCGATAATTACTCAAAACAGAAGGATCTAAATTAGACTTTTTTTAATGAATGGCTGCACTACTGCATGCTTAAAACAAGCTGGAACATTACCATTAAATAAACTGGCATTTATAAGTAACTGAATACTAGTACCTATAAAATCTATAGCAGCTGAGGTGGAATGGTATCAAATGGATAGGTAGAATGTCTCGTATGAGTTAATATTGTATTAAAGAAACAGGCTCAAAACTACTAAATATACTTATACAATTTAAATGTGGCATATCGGACATTGCTGGAGTAATTTTAGTCCTAAGATTAGCTATTTTATTCATAAAAAATTGCAGAACATTTTCACAAGTTTTTAAATTGACCTCAGGGCAGTTTATAGGTGTTGGAGAAAGCACTTTATTGATAGTGTTAAATAGAATATTTGGCTTATTGGAATTTCTACTTGTTATATCTGAAAAATATTTTGCTTTTGTTATTTTTACTACGTGTTGAAAATGTGTTGAAACCTACTGCCTGTCCTTTTTCCATTTACACTCAGCCTTGCGGCATAATTGTCTGGAGACATGAATCTCATTGTTCATCCATGGCTGTGAGTGATTTTTCTGTTCCCTATATTTTAGTGGTGCAACCACATTTAAAATATCTGTACAAACAGTATTAAATAAATTAAAATGTTCATCTACACTGAGATCAGGTGGAGGCAACTCTAAGATATGATGAAGTTGTGAAGCTAAAAAGACCTCGGAGAATTTATCAGACGTCGATTCATTGATTAAATGAGTGTAACGGCCCGACCTAGTGCTTATTGAGCTCAACAGAGGAAATGCAGCATCTAAACAAACAAACAGATGATCTGATAAACAAGTGTCATCCATAGTTACATTTGTAATAGAAAGGCCCAGAGACAATACAAGGTCAAGAGTATGGCTGCCCCTATGAGTAAAACTTGATACAAATTGAGTAAATTTAAAAGAATCAATTAACTGTAAAAATTATTTAGTCAATGGTTTAAAGTGGCAGCACACATGCATATTAAAGTCTCAGAGAATAAAAAAGTTATTAGAGGTATTATCTGTAATAGACAAGAACTCTGAAAATTCACTGATAAAATCCTTATTATACTTTGGAGGCCTATAAATAAATGCACAAAGCACTGGGGAGGCCAATTCCACCCTAAATAATTGTAGTTCAAAACTAGTATAAATCTCAGTTGACAATTGACAACATTTAAAAAAAAATGTATACAGAGTTGCTACACCCCCACCTTGCCCAGAGGTTCTAGGAGAGTTAAAATGAGAGTGTTCTGAAAGAGGAGTCAAGTCCATAGCATCAGGCTAAGATTCAGTCATAAACAGGAAATCCACATTACGAGATGAACAATAATTTCTTAATATAAAAGTTTTATTCACTAAGGACCTCGCGTTGATTAGCGCCATCTTGATCGAGATGGAGTTTTCAGTTTGTGATAAATCTGAAATCTTGGCTCGTTCCAGCGATCTAAGGTTTCCAGGATTAGATCCTCCGCTCCGGAGCAAACCCGGATCTTCATCCATATCTCAGTCATGTAGGAGACCTCCCTCAGTCGAGCCACCGCAATCGGAATGCACAAACCATCAAAATCAATGCCTCAAGGCAGCAGATGATTCCCATCAGAAATAAGAAAGTTCTCAATCATATACATCAAATGCTATTTCAGCCTAACTTCATTGCATTTTAATTTAAATAACAATATATTTCAGTATTTGCTCTGTTCACTTTTAATGTGGTCACGGTTGGGGATTCTACATTTAGTAGCAGGTAAGTAAGGTTTTGCTAATCATTGGGTAAAACCTGTGCTTGAATAGTTTTTCACAGCGTTCAAAATTTCAAAAGCTCATTATTTTCTATTTCGCTACATTCATTTTCTGTTCCTGCTGGTAAGTCAGAAGCTCCCTTCTAATGCTTTCTACGTTATTTCTACAACTATGTTGCTTAAATGCATTTATTGAATTTTAAAGTCTCCATTGTTTTGCTTTTCGCTCCGTTCACTGTAAATATATTTGTGGTCAGGGCAGCTTACATTTAGCAGCAGGTATGTAAGATTAATTCACTCTTGGATAAAACCGTGCCGCATTAGCATTCTTGAGAAGCAGATACTGAGTATTCCATCCACTGAAGCTTTACATTTCATGGACCATGCGTTTTGCTGATGGTTTTATGGGCTTTATCAGGAGCTTAAGCTTCAATCATCACATCTTTTGCATCTACATACTTCAACCCCATTCAAGGCTGGGCACAGCACCCTCTTCTCCAAAGCAAACATCAAGATGCCTGCAAAAGTAATACCCATTCTTCCCTCTGGTCATTTCGGCATCATGTAGCAAATTGTACTCCACAGTCCATTTAAATCTCCATCTGAAAGCCATGCCGGATCATTCCATGTTTTAAGCTCCCGTCCATATGCACCCGCTCCTATTTTCTGCTCCTCTATTCCCGTGCCACTCTCAGCTCCACCTGGATGTATAAACAAATTTTCTCACTAACCGGGCATTCCCTTTCCAGTGAAAAAAAAAAATAAAAAATTTAAAACATAGCCCTTCTACATCTCTCAATTTCCAGCATCGTGCTCTATTTCCCACAGATGCAAGCTACCCTGCCTCTCTAATAATTAGACAGATCATTAGTTCACATTTCCTTCCTTCCTGCGCAGATCAGCTTCTATATTCAATCTCCTGTCCCCTTGGGTCACCTTATTTCGCCATGCACATCAGTCATTAATGCCACTCTATCCCTCGCCTCCTCAAGCTAGCCATTTCGTTGCTAACACTCTGACAACGTATCTTTGATGACCGCTGCCGATCGGACCTCAAATTTGGTCCCTGTTGCTAATCACTGGAAATGATTTTCTCTTTTCCATAACAAAACCCTGAAACATCTGATGGCATGTCCTTTTTCACAGATGCGCACCCTCTGAAGGTCTTGAGTCTACGTATAGGAACATGATTTGCAGGTAAATGGCCAGACTAATTTTTAATTCATGCCAGCTCCCCTTCATCCGCATCTTCGAAATTCACCCCATCGTCATCGGCAGCGTATTATGATGTCCCCCCTGGGTGTGCAAACATATCGTAGTTTTTGAGACACCACCACCGCTGTCATGATCATCAAAGGCAGGTCCTCCTCCATGCTCCCTAGCCCCTACAGAGTCATTTGAGATGGCAAAGCACCAACTGAACCCCATTCTCTCAGCCGAGCACATTCCCGGGTTTTTCATTTCAGTCGCTACTTTCTATCTCGTTTCAGGAGTTTCATCAACTATGTCCCTCTGCCAGCATACTTCTCATCCCCTGCCCACACCTTTTGAACCTTCTACTGGACTAAGCCCCTCACTCCTCCCCTTTAGATTCTGTTAAATCTCTTGCAGAAGGACTCGCCCAGTCCACGCTCATTTCACCTTTTTACCTCAACCACTCCAAAGCAGACCACGTGGGGTGCAGTTGTAGCATAACAATATCTATAATCTCCAGCTCCTCCTGCCTCCACACCTCCACTGCATATATCTGCAAAATAGTTCACATTTCGCATCTGACCCCATAAATATTGCAATCTCTCCATCAGTCTCGGGGCACTCATTCAGAATTGGTGCGGCCACAACGGCTGCTCATCAAGGACTATCAGAACCCATAATCAGATGCTCGGCTGCTGGTCTTCCTCATCATACCAGAAATATATTCTACCCAACATCAAACCACCACACATGCTCAACTCTCCTCAGTCATAAGTTTTAATACCTATCAGTTGGTGGTCACTGGCTCTCACCGATCATCCACATCTTTCCCACACTTATCAAATTCAAGCATGTCTATTGTCCTGCAAGGACACTGCATAATGTCTTGGTTACTGATGTAACCTCTGTTCCCTGATGGAGGGAATGAGATATTGTGTCGATGTAGTGACACTAGGGGTTCGATCTTGAAAGCCCCAGTCAACTTTGCTTAAAATAAAAAAAGGCCAATGAGAATTGGCGAGTGGAATTTTCATGCCACTCTCCGCCCCCAGACATACTGGTATAAAAGGAGATGGCGTGCACCATTCATTCAGATTTATGCTAAGGAGCCGATAGAGAGTCCTGGCCATGTCAGCGGCTGACGGACTTCCAGCACCGGGTTGTACATTCCGATTGCAGTATATGCGGTGGCTCGACTGTGAGAGATCTTCTACGTGACTGAGATCAGGATGAAGATCCAGATTTGCTGATTGTTTACTCCCAGTAGGTTTGATGAGTGTCAGAAAGTTGAGATGGAGTGGCGGCCTCGTCGGGGAGGGAAGCGGTTTTCCCAAGATGTTGTGTGAGCTGGTTGACCTGTGGCCTGGAATGATCGGAGTTGACAGAGATGCCTCATTAACATTTCAATTATCATTCCAAGAGGGCTGCGATCCCCTTATAATATGAATTTGCAGATGTGTACTGTGGTGAGGAGTTGCTGATACTGGATAAAAGGTAAGGAGCAAGTGACTAAATCCATGCCCAGAGCTGCATATTAGCTCGTCAGGGAGCGAATCTGACATGACATCAGACATAGTGAGCTATAGAATGATGTTGCCCTGTTGGCACACTGAAACAGCAGAGTGGTAGATTGAAAGCAGGCTTTTAAAGCAATGGTTGATGTTTGATTGGCTAGGAGCAAGATAATGGAGTGATAATGTACTCCCGCTAGAGCTACGCTTACGCTTACATAGATCGTGAGAGATCAAGAGTTCAAAAGTCTGATCGCTTGGGGGAAGAAGCTGTCACAAAGTCGGCTGGTGAGGGTCCTGATGCTGCGATAACGCCTGCCTGATGTTAGCAGTGAGAGCAGCCCATGGCTCGGGTGGCTGGAGTCTCTGATGATTTTCAGAACTTTTCTCACACACCGCCTGGTGTGGATGTCCTGAAGGGAGGGAAGCTCACCTCCAATTATGTGACTGGCTATTCACTTAAGGGTGGTGCTGTTACCATACCAGGCACTGATACAGCCATTCAGGATGCTCTCTACAGTGCTGGTGTAGAACAGTGTGAGGATGCGGGGGTTCATTCCAAACGTCCTCAGCCATCTCAGGAAGAAGAGGCGCTGGTGAGCCTACTTTACAACAGCCTCTGTGTGGAAGGACCATGTGAATTACTCAGTGATGAGGAGTCCGAGGAACTTGAAGATGCTGACCCTCTCCACTGGTGTTCCTTTGATGGAGATAGGTCTGTGTTCTCTGTCTTGTCTCCTGAAGTCCACAAGCTCCTTGGTCTTGTTGACATTGAGGGAGAGGTTGTGCTCCTGTCACCAGCATGTGAGAGTGTGCACCTCCTCTCTGTAGGCTGTTTAATCATATTCAGTGATCAGGCCTACCACCGTCGTATCATCAGCAAACTTGATGATGGCATTGGAGCTGTGTTGCTATGCAGTCATGTGTGTAGAGGGAGTACAGGAGTTGGCTGAGAACACAGCCCAGTGGGGCTCCAGTGTTGAGGGTCAGTAGTAAGGAGAAGTTACTGCCCATTCTGACCACCTGGCATCTGCCTGACAGGAAGTCCAGGATCCAGCTGCACAGCGAGCTGTTCAAGCCCAGAGCCCGGTGTTTCACGTCAAGCTTAGAGGGCACTATGGTGTTGAATGCTGATCTGTAGTCTAACAAACATCATTCTCACACATGTGTTCCTTTTTTCCAAGTGGGAAAGTGCAGTGTGTAGTGTAAATGCAATGGCATCATCAGTTGCTTCTGTAAGCAAACTGTAGTGGGTCCAGGGAGGCAGGCAGCACAGAGCAGATGTGGTCTCTGATAAGCTTCTCAAAGCACTTGCTGATGATGGGAGTTAGGGAAATAGGACACCAGTCATTTAGGCAAGTTACAAACTGCTCCTCCCCTTCTTGGCAGACGGCCGTGGTTGCTGATATTTTTTTCTGAATAAAGTCTTAACCAGATAATTACCTTAATCGCTGATGTGAATATAAATGTTGTTAACTTTAAAAGACGGATAGATGGGCTCTGATATTAAATCACTTCAGGACAGGAATTTAACATCATGCTCAGGTTTAGGCTATAAATGAATACATGGGAATCATGTATGAATCGTGTGATATATTAACAAACTTTTCAAGAAGTGGAAAGTGTATATGATATGGTATCTTAGTTAATGTTACACTTGACAAGCTCCAGATGCGCATAATTATCACAGATGGGAAATGGAGTCGAGACTCCACACATCCGATCTAAAATCACAACGAGTGCATTTTCATTCATAAGTTTTACACTTTAGAAATATTGTCTGCACAGATTCATAAATTTGTTGTAATTTTGTATACAGTATGTTTATTTAAAAAGTTGCTTTATCCTTGTGCTTCTTGGATAATCAGTCATGCAAATATTTTTTTTATATTATTCGGATGAATCCGTTATTCGTTCTGAAGTCATTGTTCGTGCCTTTCCGAATAGGGTATTTGGCTGCAGGCACATCAATAATGGGCACAGTGGTGGGTGTCTTGAAGCACATGGAAACCATAGACAGGAAGAGGGAGGGATTGGTCTGAGACAATGGCCTGGAATGTCGTTTGGACCCGTAGCTTTGCGAATATTCACCCGTTTGAGAGATCGAGTTACATCCGCTACAGAGACAGTAAGTGAACTAACATCTACTGTGTCGGGTGTGGGAGTTCTCTCCATGGAGGCGATGTTGTTTTCCGCAAAATTAGCATAAAAGGTCTTTAGCTCATCCAGAAGAGAGGCGGTGGTTTTCACAGCAGAATGTTTAGTCGCTTTCAAGTATGTTATGATGTTAATTCCCTGCCACACACTTCTCACATCGGCGGTGTGTGCATCCACTTTGTTCTTGTATTGGTGTTTGGCTGCATTGATGGTTTTGCAGAGAGTATAACTCCTCCTTGTTACCGGAATTAAAAGCAGAGGTCCATTAAGTACCGTACGAACATCACCGTTAATCCACGGTTTCTGGTTTGGGTACATCCATATTGTTTTGGTCAGCACCACATCTTCTATGCACTTTCTGATTAAACACGTAACGGTATCTGTGTAGACCTCAATGTCATCATCAGAGGTGGACCGGAACATCTCCCAGTCCATATTATCAAAACAGGCCTGTAGCATAGTGTCTGATTGGTCTGACCAGCACTGGATCATTCTGAGGGTAGGAGCTTCCCGTTTCAGTTTCTGCCAGTAAGTGGGCAGAAGCAGAATGGAAGAGTGGTCCGATTTGCTACATGTGATGTATTGGTAATATTTTTGCGTGATTGTCCTAAGGTTGGCTTTGTTAAAGTCCCCTGTAACAATAAACACGGCCTCATGGTGCGGGGTTTCCTGCTCACTTATACTCCTGTACAGAGCCCTTAGTACTTGCTCTGTGTTGGTTTTTGGAGGAATGTACACGGCTATAATGATGACTGCTGTGAATTCTCTTGGTTGCCAGAATGGTCGGCACAGTAACATGAGGTATTCCATATCAAGGGAGCAAAAAGACCTGATAGAGTGTACGTTCCTTCGATCACACCATGAATTGCTGATCATAAAACATACGCCCCCTCCTCTGTTTTTCCTTGAGAGATCTTTATTTCTGTCCGTGTGATGCACTGAGAAACCCGTAAGCTCAATTACTGAATCTGGAACCTCAATAGACATCCAAGTTCCTGTAAGGCAGATAATGCAGCAGTCTCGCATCTCTCGTTGATAGGAGATACGTTCTCTAAGTGTGCAGAGCTTGTTGTGCAGAGACTGAATATGGTGGGTGGAATTCGTGGCGTCTGACCCTTACGGGGATGCTGTCTCTCCTTCTCCTTTTTCGGATGCACTTCTGTGGTTGCAGCCATGCGTTCCAAACAAAGGACTCCACTGCTGTTTTTGTAAACAGAGCATCATCGGCATTGTGGGAACTCGAAGCTTGGTTTGTGATGTGTGACTGAAAAGCCAATGTCCAGAATAGTTTGTCTGTCATATACAATAACACTGACAACATCTAACACAAAAATAACATGAACTAAGAACATTAAAAACAGAAAACTGCTAAGCTGTGTCCGGGCTCACAACACGGCTGCCATCCTTGGTGCCAGTTACAATCATCGGGGGCATGTGACATTATCAAGTTTTCATGTCACGATAATTTCTGAGGCTTTTATCATGGTATACAGTATTATCAAAGTATTGAATTACATTACAAAAATGGGTTGAACGATAAACTAACTTTATTGTTGTTCTCTTAATCAAAAGTTCATGAAGTTCATAAAAAGAACCCTGAACCCTAAACACCATAGCACATAGCCAAATATAACATTTAGCTGATGTATTAATATTTAAATGGTTATTCCACCACAGGGCCACTGATCATTACAGATCAGTACAGATCTTGTCTTGTTGAAGCTAATGTTAAAGTAAGTGTAACGGTGGCCAACAGATAGATAGCAGTGCAATGTGTATAAACCTCACTCTCCTGACCTTAAGAGATGCACGAGCGACTGACATTAGAGGCTGTAGCCATTAGTCTCCTTGTTAGCGTACCCACCACCCATGCCGGAGATGCCCGTTCGAGTCCCATATGGAGCAGGTAGAACAGGAGCATCACAATGGTGCTGTGACAGATGGGAGTGAGGTTTAGGGGGGTGAGTGTAATGGTGGCCAGCTGATAGATAGCAGTGCAATATGTATAAACCTCACTCTCCTGACCTTAAGAGGCGCACAAGCAACTGACACTAGAGGCTTTAGCCTCCTTGTTAGCTCACCCACCTCCCATGCCGGAGATGCTGGTTCAAGTCCCATACGGAGCGGGTAGAACAGGAGCGTCACATAAGGCTAGACAAATTTTATCGAGCCAGATACTAGGCTACAACAATAGTATGCATGTTTTTGTTTTTTTTGTTTTTCTGGATAGCAAGCGAGTTGCTAATATATAGCTAGGTGCTAGCTACAACTTTAATAACTGCAAGTTCACTCTCACTGTATGACAACATACGATTGCATGGAGTTCCAACTTGAAATTAATATTTAAATCATCATTGTGCCACATTGTCGTTATTAATTACAGGACTTGTAGTATTATCTAATTCCAACTGTATTTTAGTTGTTACTATGAGATAGAAACGTTACAGTGTAGCTAGCGGAATTTTAGCAAACTACTCTCTGGCCACTAGAAAGCAAACTACACAGTATCTGCAAGTGACAACAGGAGTACACTTTGTTTGTCATCGTAGTTGTCACATAGCTAGTTGTCTCTTAGAGTGTTGTCTCTCAGTTTGCAAAAACAGTTTGAAAAACTAGCATAACTGTACCAACTTACCTTTATTTTGCTGAATTGAATGCAGTGAATGTCCTGCAGATGAAAAGGCAATGATGACTGAGACTCTCAGTTCCTATTCGGGCTCCACAAAATACAGAAAGTCACACAAGTTTGAAACAGCATGAGAGCGGGGAAATGGTGACAGGGTTTGGTAATGCCAATCTCTTTTTTAAGGGAATACCAATAAGAAAGATGACAATGCCAACGAAATATTAACCCAATCAGAACAAAAGAAAGGGCACACAGGTTTGAAGTACCAATACAAAAAGGGTCAAGAGATGTAGATACAAATGTACAAAAAATATTTTATTTAACAAGATGAATCAGAAGGGCATTGGTCCACTCATTACATAATTTAAAAGTACATAAAAATTATAATGAGCACAGGCAATCTGCTGCGCGATTCATAATAGGCTTCACACTCAAAAGGGACAAAACAAGTATATCTTTGCCTGTGCTATACTGAGGGCTGAGGCTTAGCAGCAGCAGGTAGGTTAGCAGAGCACAGCAACCCCCCTATAAAAGTGTACACTCACTAATACAAGCACAAAGGTGAATCAGTTGTGAATACACAGCACTCAGCATGTGACAGGGGCACCACCACCATAACTGGAGAATGGCTAGTCCCCTACACTGGGTCCTTAGCTCTTGAGAGAAACAGAGAAAAGGAAATCAATACAAACAATAATAACATCATACATGAACAGCATATAATAAACCAATAAACAAAACTATGGCCACCATTAACACTAGAACTACCAGAATTCTATAACTACTAGAATGGCCATAGCGGTCACTCTGACTGTTCATACTAGACTGTACCGAATGTCATTTTTGTCATGTCATATTTACATTCGAAGCTTCTATTGAGGTTTAAGAATGAAGCTTCTAATGTCTGTCGTCATATTTTATGACGTCATCACCCTAAAAAATTGAAAAATCATCGAACAAAATCCTCAATTTGAATAAAATAGAATAATATGGATTAAATAGAGCACCGAGCGCCAATCGAACGCAGATAGGCCTACATAATACGATCTTTTTTTGTAACATATAATAGAGTAAGAGCTGCTAGACTGCCCTGGAAGGTGCGTGCCTCGCTTTGTGTCTGGCAAGCGGGAGAGCAAAGTTTTTTTACCACTGTGAAAATGTTGTTTTTGAAAGTCTAAATGCAAACAAACATGGATTGAAGCAGAATATTTCGGTAGATAAAAACATGTTGTGAATTTTTGAAATCTTTTTTCAGTACATTTTGACTTTTGGACTTTACAACGCTCTGGAGTTATTGGAAAAGTTTGGATCACACAAATCGGAAACAATCTTATGCAGCCACCACTGGAATCAAAATCCATGAATAAATGGATCTGTTATGTTAGTATAGGTAATAATAAACATCAGGACACGAAATTGAAATTCTAATGAATGTGAAAATGTATTAGTTCATCGACAACCACAGAACCTGCTATTGTAGCTAATTACAGATACAAATTCGAATTAGATCAATATTCTATTATTTTCTTTGTAAAATAAAAACAAATCTTAGGATATAATAACTTATAAAAACATCACCAATATGTAGTTCAATGCATAGTAAAAACTGTTATAGACATACCCAAACCCAAAATGGCCAAAACAGTTAATAAAGAACATGAAAATTTGCTAAACTGCGGGAAAACAAACTGATTTAGAAAGCAATATTTGTTTTACAGTGAGCAAAAATATCATGCTGTAAAATCATAAAGAAAATATCATGCTGTAAAATTATAATCAAAATATCATACTGTAAAATTATAATGAAAATATCATACTGTAAAATTATAATGACCGCATTCTCCTATAAGTGGGCTCACTTGAACAAGGCATCTGGTTGTTTTGGGGGCACAAAAAAAAGATGCTCTGAAGCAAGGCTAAAGCCTCTGTGGCAGTCAATCTCTTTCTTGCTGACATTTCAAAGCTAAATCTAAGTTTTAGCTTAGCAATAGCATATAAAAACAACTAGAAAAAATAGTTGCTAGGCAACAGTGGGTTGCGCATCTTCAACGCACATCTTCAACGGCGGGAAAAAGTAGCGAACTCTGAAATGATACACCGGCTATAATGCGTACAGTCAATATGACCGTTAAGGCCATTCAGGGTAGAAATACTCAGAACTCTTTTGTGTTTTGTAATTTTGATAAAATAACAATGTTAAAATAAAATATACATACATTTAAGAAAAGTCAGGGTCCTATGGTTATATAGGTTTATTTCAACAAATTTTTTACATTGCAAAAATTTTCAATGGTCAAAATGACTGCCTTGGTAGTTCTAGTGTCAAGAGGGCTCAGAGCTAACAAACTCAAACAAAAGGTCTTAACCCACACAAAACAAAATCTAAAAGTGTAAAGAGCAGGGAAGAGAGAGGCTGATGACAAATCACCCTGCTATGATCATCTTAAATAACAAAATAAAATTCCAAATAGGCAAGGCAATCAGCCAGCAAAGCTTGATACGAGTCTCACATAAACAATCGCTAGCACACAAAACTAAACCCTGGGTGCATGAGCTATCTGGTTAGCATAACATCCAACAGCAACAACACATACTTTGGAGGGGAACCATCAGATACCGGAAAGGGGGCGGTAATTAATCCGTGATGCGTGTCTAGGTGGCACGTAGCCACTCTAATATACTTTACGAACACATGCTGATTGGCTTCCAAAACCCACCTATTACTAAAGGGATGTGTTACAGTAAAACATATAGAACTGTTCTTGTACAAACTGTATGATGTAGGTCTCATTGCAGTTAAAATATTGTGTATAAAAGAGATGGCCACCATTATATACAATATACCACAAATGATAAAACTATGGGAATAAAGGAAGACAGCGGTCTATCCCACTACACTTATAAACTGAGGTCATAAGAGCCGAAGTTACAGAATCACCCTGAAAAAGAAAGAACGAAATATTCTAAAACAAAATAATTACAAAGAAAATAGCATATAATTATTTTTTATTTATTTATTTGTTTTTTCTAAATTAGAGGCACAGGTCTTCATGGTTGGACCAAATGTCACTTTACATAAAATCCCTCAGCTGGACACAACAAATGCTTCTGTGGACATTGATCTCATTGGAATTGCCCAGAACAACCAAGAAACAAGTATGTTAAAAATATTGGTGTAATTTAATAAAAAAAAAATATCTGAGATTAACCACCAGTAATTACAGACAAATGTGAATGTGATAGCAAAATGAAGAAAAGGGAACACTACTAAACCATGTTTACTTACTTCTTTACAGTTTATTGTATGCCATTCTCTCTTTCTATTTCTTTAACAGAATCAGCTGCTGTGGCTTTCATGAGCTACACCACAATGGAGAACGTACTGAGACCTGACTTCTTCAACACATCAGATGACTCAGTTAAAACCATGATGTCCACTGTGATCTCAGCTACTCTTCCCAAAACTGACAACACAAAACTCACCAAACCAGTCAACTTCACACTGAAACACATCAGAGTGAGTTACCTTTATATCAGATGTTGAGAAATCATTGATGTGCTAATGAGACATTGAAGTTGACCTGGTTGTGTAAACAGTAAATTGTTTGTCCCATTTTGTTCAAGTCTTTGTCTAATTTAAGTTGTGATGAATGACACTGAACACCGACACTGAATGTTCTGGATGTTTGTTCTTTATTTAAAGGAGTTTGTCTCTGGAGGCAATCTGTCCTGTGTTTACTGGAATATCAGTGAGTGGATTGTAGATGGTTGTTCTGTTGTAAAGACCAACAGCAGCCATACTGTGTGTTCCTGTGATCATCTGTCAACATTCGCTCTCATCATGCAAACCAGCAGCCCACCAGAGGTAAGAGAACAGGTCAGACAAGTTACATTTTTACATGTGGTGGTATGGTGGCTACATGCTCAATTTGGTAATTTTTAACTATTATTAACCATCACTTTTGAGCTCTTGAGAAAGGCAGGTAACTTCAGTTTGTTCCAGGTGAATTGTTCCTTTAGTAAGTGTGCAGTGAGTTGATTTAGATAAGAGCGTCTGTGCTCGCATATAAACTAACGTCTTCCAGTGGACCATCTTGTCAATATTTGTTTGTTGCATTGATTGAGATTTGGGGTTTTCCAACTGTTGGAGATATTCAGAATATACTTATTCCTAATAGTATTCATAATGGTACAAACACTGAAATGAGTTTTGATCTGGAGCAGAAAATGATGCTGAGTTTCCTGTTTGATGTGACATGATATTTTCTCAGGATGATCCACTGATGAAAATACTGAATTTGGTGGCTGTGATCGTGGGGCTGGTGTTTCTCAGTTTGGCCCTGTTGACTTTTGCTTTTTGCCGGTGGAATCCTGGAGTGAACAATGTGGCTCGAATCAACCTCTGCTTGAGTCTGCTGTTGGCTCACCTTCTGTTCATGCTCACACAACAGTTCCTGAACTACATACTCCCCAACCAGGTGAGAATTATTGACACAACTCCAGATGAAATGTATTTTTTATTATAGAATTATAATAAATATAATCTCTTTCTGTCTTTCACTGTCTCCAGGTGTTGTGTGCGGTGATATCAGGTGTTCTGCACTTCTTCTTTCTCTCCTCCTTTGTGTGGATGTTCATTGAAGCTGTGCTGATTTTCATCTGTGTGAAGAACCTATCACAGATCAGCTCCAAACAGAGGGAGGTGCTTAGCAGCAGATTCATCATTGTGATTGGATATGTGATTGCTCTGGTTGTGGTGGGCGTGTCTGTTGGACTGGTTCCTGAGGGTTATGGCAGTGAAAAGTAAGCTTGTATTTTTGTTTTAATTATTATTCAAATGTAGTTTTAATTTAAAACGTGTGCTATGATTTAGTGCCTTTTTAAGTAATCTGTGGATATTTATATTTTGAGTATTTCCCCATTAACAGATGCTGGATTAAAAGGGAAAAAGGATTTATCTGGAGTTTTCTGGGACCTGTTTGTGTCCTTCTAGCAGTAAGTTTTACAGTATGTTTAAACATACTGTATATATGTATACTGTATATATATATATATATATATATATATATATATATATATATATATATATATATACTGAAACTCAAAATCAATTATTTTAAGGTGACGTTTTTTTGTTGGGAAATATTTTTATAAAAAATAAAAAACTGAAATATCTTGCTTGCATAAGTATTCAACCCCCACACATTAATATTTGGTCGAGCCACCTTTTGCTGCAATAACTGCTTTAAGTCTTTTGGGGTAGCTATGTACCAGCTTTGCACAATGTGACGAAGTGATTTTGGCCCATTCTTCTCGGCAGATTTGCTCCAGGTTGTTCAGGTTGGTTGGGTGATGCTTGTGGACTGCAATTTTCAAATAGTGTTACAGATTCTCAATAGAATTGAGATCAGGACTTTGACTGGGCCACTGTAGGACATTTATCTTTTTGGTCTTGAGCCACTCCAACATTGCTTTGGCCTTGTGCTTGGGATCATTGTCATGCTGAAAGGTGAATTTCCTCCCAAGCTTCAGTTTTTTAGCGGACTGAAGCAGGTTCTCTTGGAGTATTTCCCTATATTTTGCTCCATCCATTCTTCCTTGAATTCTAACAAGATGCCTAGTTCCTGCTGATGAGAAGCATCACCACAGCATGATGCCACCACCACCATACTTCACTGTAGGGATGTTGAGGTATAGGAAGTGTTAGGTTTGCGCCACACATAGCGCTTTGAGTTTTGGCCAAAAAACTCTTTCCTGGTCACATCTGACCACAAAACCTTCTCCCACATAGCAGCTGGGTCACTCACATGCTTTCTGACAAAATCCAGACGTGCTATCAGATGGTACTTTTTGAGTATTGGCTTCTTTCTTGCCACCCTCCCATTCAGGCCAGCGTTATGCAGTGCTCTTGATATGGTTGACTGGTACACCATTACTCCACTCCCAGCCACTGAACACTGTAGCTCCTTCAAAGTGATTTTTGACCTCTCTGTGGCTTCTCTCACAAGTCTCCTTTTTGTTAGAGCGCTGAGTTTTGAGGGACGGCCTTTTCTTGGCAGTGCCTGGGTGGTGTGGTGTGGTGCAGCTTCCACTTCCTGATTATTGATCCAACTGTGCTCACTGGGATATCCAGACATTTGGATATTATTTTGTACCCTTTCCCTAATCTATGCAATTTTATTACTTTTTCTCTAACTTCTGTGGAATGCTCTTTGGTCTTCATTTTCCTTCAGATTCACAGCCTGACCAATGATCCTTCAACAATGGGTTTTTATCCAGAAAATGTGATTGCAACTTTAATGATTCACAGGTGGATGATAATGGTAAAGTAACTGTGTCCTCATTAGGGCAGTTTCTTTCATCGGTGTAACCTGGCAGCTTCCAAAGCACAGGGGTTGAATACTTATGCAAGTATGTATGTATATATTTATAAGTTGCAAAAAAATTACTTTCAACTCGACTCGAAAACAATTGACTTGAGACTTGACTTTGACTCAAAATTTTACGACAGTTTTTCCCATCGGTGCGACTACAGTGTTGGCCAACTCTCCTTGTCTCTCTCGCCATTTATGCACTGCATTTTTCTGTTAAGCGAATTAAAATGGCATATGCATGAAAAGTGGAATGAAACAGTGCTATTCGCTGCCTGGATCAATGGAAAAACCAGCCCAAGCGTAGAGCAGCTGCACTTATACGTCTCGTAGACCGGTCTCGAGCTCTTAACCTCACAGCTCACATTACAAACCCGGAACGGACCAGTGAGAAGCACGGCGTAAGTCACGGAAATATTTTAATTCAGCACAGAATTCTCTGGTGCAAACCTCTTGGTGAGCAAACATTAAACGGCCCGACAAAACAGCACTGACTCTGAGAAAACACCTTAACATGCACACATATATTAGCAGCCTTTTTATACATCACCACCTTTATAATGAATTTACTATAGTAACACTAACTGTATTGACTGTAGTATTTTAGGCAGACATATATTCATAATAAATATTATATTACCACTATTGCTCTATTAAATTTATAATAGGCTTCATTAGGGAAGTGAGGGAATATCATTAATGTTTGTTACAACTATGGCAGTTTATAATTTTTTTTTTATTTTGTATTTTTTTTATTTTTTTATTTATAGTTTTAAATGTGTTTAGGATACTGTTTTTCTTTGTAAAAATGGCAAAGTTTGTTTTATAGAACTCATGTTAGATTTTACCATGATAGTGACGATCCATGCTTGGTTTTACCTGAGGTTACCACGGTCAGGTTACAAATAAATACCACTGTTTAAACTATTAAAACTATGGTACATTTTCATATGGGCAAATGCAAAATAGAATAAAGGGCTTTAAAGCCTTAAAGATTTATGGACAAAGCTAGTATTCCTTCTGCGTAAAATCTGTTCTCTTTTTAAAATTGATAGTTTATTGATTTCCTGAATACAAATTAAATCCACGATTAAAATAAAATCTTATGTACTTTATTAGACAAGTTTAAATAAATAAACAAGGCAATCCCTTAAAGTAGTCAGTTTTAATATTTCAAATTTAATTAGCCTTATTCAGGGTTTATTAAACTGACCAGTTGCAGATAAAGAACAATTATATAACTATAAGACTTGACTTGGACTTGGACCTCAGGGACTTGTGAACATGTCTGGTATACATTATATTGTATATACACAGGGTTGGGAGAGTTACTTTTGTAATCCACTACAGATTACAGAATACATGCTGTAAAATATAATTTGTAATGTATTCTGTTAGATTACTCGAGGTCAGTAACGTATTCTAAATACTTTGGATTACTTCTTCAGCACTGGTAGATTTTTTCACTTGTTTTGACTATAAAAACTCTGCCAGTACAGTAAGACAAAATACACATGATAAAAATACATTCTCTGAAAAACCGAAATATCTTATACTGCATAAATACAAGATAAATCAAACTGATCTTGTTTTAAGGATTTTTAGATATTTTTACAGGAAAACAATACAAAAATTATTATCAAGAAAAAGATTTTTGCCCTAATATCAAAGATCTTTCTAGAAAAAAATAAATTATGATCCAACATGAATTTTCTTAAAAAAATATGATCGTGCCTGGTAACATGTGCATGTAAAATGGCTAGAAATAGCATTTTAGCTTAGCGTAAAGCTGACAACTTACACAAGGTTTATTTCTATTTCTTGTGCTTCAGACTTACTTCAAACTTACTTCTCTGTCTGCTCGTATGAATGTAACACATCATAAGAAAGTGTTTCACCGCTGTTCAAATGCACTTTGGATCGCATCATTTATATGTATAAATGTTTTCCATCTGAAAGGACTAAATATTAAATGAAACAAATGACAATAAAATGCAAAGTAATCTCTTCAGTAATCAAATACTTTTTGAATGTAACTGTATTTTAATTACCAATGATTTATATTGTAACTGTAGTGGAATAAAATTACTTATATTTTGTATTTTAAATATGTAATCCCATTACTTGTATTTCATTACTCCCCAACCCTGTATATACATATATATAATAAAGCAATATCACACAAGCAAGAGTGCTGTACATCAATCTATCAGCACAACTGCTGTAGGCATGAGGCAGCAGGTAATCCCAGCCATGCTGATTTTATATTAGGGGCTGTCTATTTAATGTGTTAACTCAGTGAGATTAATTGTATCAACAGTTAACACATTAAAAAAATAACACAATTAATCATGTCCCAGACTGCTCCACTTGAACAGGCAACGTGCAGCTGAAAAGGCAACAAATCACACTTACTGAGAGCAGACATTATAAGATCAGGAAGTGCTGGATGAAGCACAACTCCAAATGCTGTGGTCTTATGAACTGTTTTTTCAAACACTGTTTACTTGACACAGTGACCTAAAAATGCTGCATTAATGATGAAATGCAACCAAAGTGAGACGCTCCAAAAGCATCCATTTGACGCATGTGTTCATAGACCTTAGAACTCAGTTATCGGTAAGATTTCACATCCTTTTACGTTTAATATATCATGATACGCTTAATTGATCATAAAAATATAACCTAATCTAGAATAAATATTATGAGCTTCAGAGTAATAAGTAAATTCTTTAACCTGCGAGAGCATTAAACGCCACACATCTGTCAAACCCAACTCATCTCGAGCCTGACTAAGGAATTAGGCCCCTTTTGTTTTCTTATACTCTGAGTGTCCAAGTTTTCATTCATTACCAAATTAAAATCTCTCCCTGTAACAGTTATTTCCTTAGCCTCTGTTACTAAGATAGATAATATATATATAAATAATTTTTATTCAACTTTTCTCCTGGGCGATTATATGGGTAATTCTACAGAAGTGGTGCAAATTCAGGGTTGGATAAGTTAATAAAAAAAAAAAAAAATAAAAAAAAAAAAATCTTCCCAAATTTGTTTTACATTTGTATTGCACTGTATCTAAAATTTATAAATTCACTATGGGTACACTGAAATATTTTAATGAATTTTCACAGTTATTCCTAAATTTAGACAGTGTCCCTATTTTTGTCAATAACGAAACATAAAAAAATAAATAAAAAAAAATTAATAAAAAAAAAAAAAAACCTGTAATAAATAGGAAACAACTACATATTCTTCATTTTTTGTAAATTTGTTGGTGCCTATATTAATTTTTAAGTAATTTCTGAATTATTTTCTGTTCCCTATTATACTTTAATTTATGCAACTACTGTAAAAATCACTTTTTTCTTTGCTAAATGTAAAATATCGAAGATACAATGTTGATATTCATAGAACACGTCCTATCATGGTCACCATAAAAATAAAAAATAAATCATGGTATAACATTCATTGTTTTGGTAGTGACCTTATTTCATGGAACACCCTTTACTAATTTGTTTTACACATCAAGTCACTTAATGACACTTTTAGCAAGTATGTTCAGGTTTCAGGTGTGTTGTGGTCTGGTGTACATTCACCTTTAATTGATGTACAAGGTGGAGTTGTTTCTCTGCAGAAGGTCTCTAGTTCTTTCTGTGCTTTCTTCCATGCCCTATGCTGTTTTTCACTTGCGTTCTATCTTGCACATGTGCATCTCTTCTCCCTGTCTGTCAAGTCTTTTACATTTTTAAATGTTCCCTTTTGCTTTTGTCTTAAATTTTTATTCTCTTTCTTTTTGTAAGTTAATTGTTTATATCTTTTGGAATCCCTGATCCTCCGCCAATATTCACATAGCTGCTCAGCTGTACGCTTGGGCACATTTGCATCTCTTGTGTCTATCTGCCTGTATCAGTCTACAAGTAAAAACTTACATAGATTTACACTCACTGAGCAATTTATTAGGAACATTATGGTCTTAAGTGTCCAACTAGTTCTGCTGTTTTAGCCCATTCACCTCAAGGTTCGACATGTTGTGCATTCTGAGATGATATTCTTCTCACTACAATTGTACAGAGCGGTTATCTGAGTTACCGTAGCCTTTCTGTCAGCTTGAACCAGTCTGGCCATTCTCCGTTGACCTCTCTCATCAGCAAGGCATTTCTGTCCACAGAACTGCCGTTCACTGGATTTTTTTTTAGTTTTTTGTTTTTTTGCCACCATTCTCAGTATACTTTGGAGACTGTTGTGCGTGAAAATCCCAGGAGATCAGCAGTTACAGAAATACTCAAACCAGCCCGTCTGGCACCAACAATCATGCCACGGTCCAAATCACTGAGATCACATTTTTTCCCCATTTTGATGGTTGATGTGACTATTAACTGAAGCTTCTGACCCATATCTGCATGATTTTATGCATTGTACTGCTGCCACATGATTGGCTGATTAGATAATCACATGAATAAGTAGGTGTACAGGTTTCCTAATAAAGTGCTCGGTGAGTGTATATATTATATGTATAAATTATGTATATTTTAAAAAATAAAATCTGAAAGAACAACTTATTATCACTACCAAAACAAATATGTCAATACCAAAACATCCATAGCTTGTTCGGTAATGACAAAAAAATCTTGCCCTTATATTAAAATGTCAGCACAGTAGAATTCTAGACGTTACTCATTTGAATGGAGGAAAATCATGAAAAACTCATGTCATTTTTTCAAATGTCACATTTTGTGTTTTATAAGAATAACAGCAAGTTCAGTAATGACACTTTTAAAAAACACATCCAGGTTTTCTGACTTTAAAACACTATTATTTCAAAATGTTAAAATGCATCTACTCACCACATGGTCCAGGGAGAGGAAATTGCATTATTTGTCTTCCTGGTCACATAGTTAGGGGTGTAGCCAAGTTTTGCTTCAGTCCAGTGAGACTCTTTGTGTTTGTTTCGGTATAGAAAAAATGGAGGGCAACAATTTTTCACTCAAAATATTTATTTATTTATTTATTTTTTAAGGCAGAAAACTCATGTTAACTAAATTTCAATAGGACTTGACAAGGTGCATTATGTTTAAGTGTTTAAAAAATTATGAAAAATCATTTAGGTGTTTAATTTTTAAGTGTATTTTTTGGGGTTAGATTGGGGGACATGTGCCACCCAATAGAAAATAACATATAAACCACTATTTTTTAAGATTTGTAAAGTTATTACATAAATTATTTCTATTGCCTCTGTTAGAGCTCAACTTGACTTTTATAAATATGTGTCAGTTGCCTATATATGTTTAAAAGTGCATATATATATACGTGGGGGACAGCATTTTGCACCACTAAGTGGTTAATTGTCCTTCTAAATCCCCTCTCACTAACACAAATCTTCCATCCTTATCTATCTTACAAAATTCCTTTCTAAAATGTAAATGGTGTTTAATCAATATTGCTAATCATCTTTTTGCTGATGCAAAGGATGATGCAAATACTTGGGCTGATACTAACTTCTCTAATTATAGATGTTCCTCTTTACTTAAATGTGTCTCTTGTAAGAATATAATTTCCCCTTTATCTCTCTTAAGTTTCTGGAGTACTTTCTTTTTATTCAACTATTTAAGCCATTTGTGTTTAAAGTCATCTTAAGTTCCCCAATGTTGGGCCTCATATATTTAGATAGAAGACAAAGGCAGGCCTAATAGTCGTAAAAGCCTGACTGAGGCCTACGTTATAAATCTTACTGATAAAAACCGTGCCAAAATCAAACAAAGGGAGTCCAAAACAGACTACAAATCCCATGAAGCCTTGCTCACTAAAGGATCGAACTCTCAACTCCTATTGGATGAGGCACACGACAGAACGCCCCTCAAACATGACTTCATCAGGAGTAGAAATATCTCTGAGATGCTTCCGGGATTTGCTTCCAGCAACTTTGCTCACCGTGTGTAGATGCAGCTCATCGCTGCTCTCAGGTGTAGCCTCGTGACACAAGGAAGTAACGTACGACTTGAAACTGTGCCCATAAAATCTCCATCTCGCTGGAGGAGTTGAGATTACTCTGTGTTCCACTGAACACTCTAACAGATCCAAAGGAGACCGCTGAGCCATCTGCATCTTCATCCGTTTGCCTGCAGAAGTGAAGAGAAAATATTTCTCTTCCCTCTTCAATCAAGTCGACGTTGCTGATTTCTCCGCCAGCCCACCGAGAATCAGCAGCCGTATCGCCCGCCGACAGAGCGAGGAAACAGCCTCCCGTCATCACCCGAGCCTCGAGGAACCGAGTCAGAGTCAAACGACGGATGAACACACACTCTTGCTGCATCCTCATGCGATTCAAGTAAGAGGTTTACGTCTGGGCAGAGATAGAATATTATAGTGTGTTTTCTTGTGTATCAAGGTTATTGCTTGTACGGTTTACGGACCGCCGAGTCCGCTCATTGCTGCTAATAATACTGAAGGTATTACTGTAATGTACTGTTATCATGAATGAGATCTGCTGTGTTGTAGTCCAACCACATTGGACTATTGTGTATTTCCGCCACCGTGGGTGAGACCGGCACACTGAGTTTATCCATTAAAGAATCAATGACCGTGGGACTGTTTACGGGGGGTTATTTACACACTGACTTATCCGGAACTGATCCACCTCTCTCCCATTATCATTACTCTTAAAATAATATTAATTCCCCCCCATTCATCACAATTATAATTTCAAAATTAAAGTCAAAGAGGGAAAGTTTTAATCTCCAAATCAAAATACAATCAATTAATTCCCCTCTTCTCTTCCATAACATAAAATTTAAGGTTGGATCAGTACCTTAATTGTATCATCGACCATTTCCAATATTTCGACCAAAATTTCGCTCCCTCCAAGGCGTTCATAAAGTAATTCTCCTGCTCATCTAAATTTTGCTGAGGATGACTGTTGATTTTCCATCCCATAATCTCCACTGACCGCTGAAGTTCAGTAAACAATTTTTCACTGTCCATTCTCAGAGACCATCTAGGTAAGTTCCTCATAAGCATTCCTTCCTCTTGAATTTTTTCATTCATTCTCTCCATCTCCTCCGGGAAACGTGTATTATAGTCTTTAACCGCTGTTTGCATGTTGTCATATAACTGCTCACCCTCCATCCAGAATAAGTTCAATGGGACTTAATTTGTTTTTCATGCAGCTTTTTGTGCACCCATCTGAATGAATTTCGTTGATGTAGTATTTTTGGTGAAAAGTCCTGACCAGATATACTCTGTAGCCCTCATGTATTATCTCTCTCTTTGCCCATACAGCTCCCAACACTTTCTGTTTCATATTCCATGTTAGAAATCTAACCACAATAGATCTTGGCTGTGAACCCTCGTTGGAGGTTTTCCTCACAAATGTGCAGTGTGCTTGTACTGTTATTATCTGTTCAGTGATTCCACATGCTTCTTTCAGAAATCTTTCAGCGAACCCCACTATATCAGTACCGTCATTTCCTTCTTTTGTCCGATGAATTCGTGTGTTGTTCTGCCGAGATTTATTTTCTAAATACTCAGTCTTCTCCCTCAGCATTTTATTTTGATATTGTCTCTCCTCTGTCTTGGCTGTTCGTTCCTCCATGTGCTGTATACGTGATTCCATTTCTCCGACATTTCCTTGTAAATTCTTTACATCCATTCTTAACTCACTCATTTCTCATTTAGTGTCCTTTGAAAAACCTTGAAATTCTCTTCTGAAATCCACAATTTCGTCTTTCAATGCTTTCAACAGTTCAGTAGCCTCACTTCAAGCCATAATGCCAACCTCTTTATGTCCGCCTTGTTTTTTCCTTTTAATATTACTTTTTGTCTTTGCCCGGATCTCAATAACATATCAAGTGAGCAATTTGATCATCTTTAAAAGCTTAAATAAGGGAAAAAGTCATATTACCCCGACAATTCTAGAGGGGATTTTAAGAGTCCGTTTTACCATGCTGATTTCAAAATTTTGTTTCATTACAACAGTGACAGTGTTTCTTTTCTTTTTTAAGTCAAATTGTGTCACATTTGGCCTTCCATACACAAATTATGACTCATTTGGCCTTCCATACACACTGACACTGGGAAGTATGAGCAAGTCAGATGGTGAACTCACAACAAAACTCCTTAACCCTTGGAAGTAGCAAAATCAGTGAGTGCAGAGTCAACACAACCTAAAAGGAGCAAGGAGCGAGGAGCACAATGTCCACGCCACCATCGAATAGGGACAGAGATAGCAATTTGCGTCTCCTCCCTCACAAAATGGCAGCGCATCTATGAAGTGGTCCAAATGAGTTCCACAGGCTTGCCGTCTCCTTATGGAACCCAGGGAGAACAGTAACGTCAAAGAAGCACCCTGCATGTTGGTTCACCGTAACTGTAGAAGAAAAATGCTCTTTTCACTCCTCTTCACTCCCAGGGCCAGAGAAATGTGTGATTCTCATGCACCGTTTTGCAACAATATGGCCACCAGACTAGGATACACGCCAGCTCTAGGAGCATTTCTGACGGATGAGAGTGGAACTTCAGCCCAGTGGAAGGGAGATAAACACAAGGAAATGTTCTGTGTCCATCCTCTCTCCCTCTCCTCAAGTCAAGATCCGGATCCTCCAGGCTCAAAGCTCATGTTGCTCAATATCGGAGGCTGCAGAACTGGAGTAATGGGCATGTGTGGCCTGTAGTGAGATGTGGCGAGCCTTGATGAAGTGTTGTCGTCCTCGGTCCATCACAATGCAGGAATCCACATGCAAAACTGCTCATTTCCAACAACATCCTAAAGTGTTGCCACTCAAAATGGAGAACATAATCCTCGTTTCAGCACGAGTCTCTAGAAAAGACACAGCCTGAGACAAAATTTGAGTGATGATGCTAGAGTGAGAACTTAAAAGGAGCCCATGACGTAGCTCCTTAGGTCCATTGTTAAAGCTCCATCAGCCAACAAACTGGCATGACTATATAAGGGCTTCAGACCACTTGCGTGCCACTATTGCATCAGCGACGAAAAAATATATTGCCTTCTAAAGACACTTTTTGTGTTGTCTAATTAATGTTTTACTCATCTGCTACAATAATAGCTAATATGCTAATATGTATGCTAATGCCTATAAATATATTTAAAATTCAATGGACTGTTGCACCATAAGGAAAATTAAAATTGAAATTGATATGACTCTTCTGTGTTTTCTGCAGTTAAACACAACTCTCTTCATCAGCATCATCGTCAGCCTGAACTCAACTCTCACAAAACTGAATGCAGGAGTTTCACAGATGAAACAAACTAAGTAACAAACACTGCATTTAAATGTGCTATATGTAATATTTTACTGTACTAAATAATAAAATGACCATAATATGTCATTAGAGAATTAGGAAAAAGTTGAAATACTGGCTTCTCCGATAACAATGCACCAGTCAGTATATTCTACATTGAAGTTTCCATTCTGGGCCAGAATTTCTGTTTATGTTTTGGCCTGTATGATTCCGCCCACCGCCCACTCACAATAGTATTTCGACGCTGCCGGGTTGCCAGATTTGAACAAGTTTGCAGGCAAACAACACTGTGTACTGCAGCCATGGAAGCCAGCAAACGAACCGAATCAGAGATAACAGATTCCACCTGACCTAAAAAGCCTCACCATCCATCTAAAAACCACCATGACCAGAGGTGTAGTAAAACAAGGATAAATATTGGAGATGCCTTTGGAAGATGGAGACAGCTTAAAGCCCAGAAATCCTTTAAAACGGATTCTGAGTTGGCTAATTTGCATGTCAACATTCTGGCAACCCACATGAGCTTCGAGTCTGGGGTGGGGCAGGCAACTCCCCAATATTTTGAATTTGGACTGCAGTACCCATTTCAAATGCTTGTTGTCAGTCTTACATATAGCACCTTTAAAACACTGTAAAGATATCCTCAAGAGACATTTCATGAATATGTTTTGTTCCCTTGCTTAATCTCTCTTTCTCTCTTCAGAATTCTGGTAATTAAAACACTGTCCCAGTTTGTGGTTCTTGGTTGCCCCTGGATTCTGGGTTTCTTCACAAATAACAGTAAGGTGGTGGAGATTCTCTTTCTGTGCTTGAACTCCCAGCAAGGAACCTTCATCTTCCTGATCTACTGTGTCCTCAATAATGAGGTCAGCCTTCTTTTACTTTACCTGTAGGATAACAATACATATGAAGTATGTCTTACAATTTCTCTTTGATATTAACCCAATTGGGTTAATGTCTCTAATCACATCCAAGTAATGTCAACGTCAAAACAGTTAAACCATTTTTATTTCCATCCATAAATAAATCTATATATTCAGGTATGCTAATGAAACAAAAAAATAACAGTTTATTAAAGTTTTGTGTTGACATGCGCCTCATTTTTTTTATTAAATAAAAAGGCAAATTTTTCTAAATTGCTCACACTTGACAATTGGGAAAATAAAATTCTTGAGATAAATCTTAAAATGTAATTTTCCAAAAATGTTAACATTTTCAAAATTAAACATTTTCTTTATGTGATGAGCTGCATGGAGAACAGCGTGAAATTCCAAGTTTGTAGACGTAGCCAACTACGCCACACTGGGAATTTCACTCAGGGAATTAAGCAATTAGATGACAATTAACCCCAGAAAGGATCACTTAGATTTGTTCCTCCAGTGAGAGGCAAGAGGCATGATTAAAGTCATAATAAGGTACATATGTTAATGAAAAATACAATGCACTGACAATAAAATGAATAAAATAAACTAAGAATAAATCAGACTGTTTTTTGCAGACAGAATGCCAACCATGTGTCATAGCAGCTCTTTCAAAAGAAAAATAATAACCGCACACTCTCTTACAAGTTTTATTTTATTACCAATGTTTTGGCAACAAGCCTTTAGCAAGGTACAATTTTCTCACAATGTAGAGCACTATAAATAGAGTCAGTCATTACACACGGGTGAAAGCAGTGACATCACATTGGACGTTTAGTAATTAGCTAACAAGCCTGTCTCAACCAATTAAGACAATTGAGATATCAGGCTGAATTGTATGTCACAAGAAACATTACTTAAGCACATTAAAAAACTCATAAAAATAATTGTATCTCATATTTTTAACAATAATAATTAATCATTTTATTTATTTATCACACATTATACATTTGCACATATACAGTGAAATTCTTTTTTGTTTTTTGTTTTTTTTTACATATCCCAGCTAAGCTGGGGTCAGAGTGCAGGGTCAATGTGGTTAAATGTGCTTAAGTAATGTTTCTTGTGACATACAATTCAGCCTGATATCTCAATTGTCTTAATTGGTTGAGACAAGGCCATGATTCCGTTAGGTGATAGACTGAGTAAATGGAAAAGTTAAAATGTAATGATGCACCTCACTGATCTCTGCCTGCATCACCTCAGTCTAATGATGGACTACACTCTTGAAATGGAATACATAGACTATCAATTAATTGCCAACAAAAGCCTTCATCAGTCAACTAACAAGGACAATTGCATCTATGTGAACTTCAGCAGTAAATCCAGGATGGACTTCAAAGACATTAGTCATTAATCTTACAGTTCTTACAAAATCTTTGTTTAAACACTGACCCTTAACACTTACTTAGTTTAATAATTTTAAACCAAAACTTGCACTATACATAAGTAATATTGGCATTATATTCATGTTGTTTAGCCAGAGAGGAACTGGCCCCCACAGTGAGTCTGGTTTCTCCCAAGGTTATTTTTCTCCATTAATCAACATCTTATGGAGTTTTGGGTTCCTTGCCACAGTCGCCTTTGGCTTGCTCGCTCGGTTTCTAAATACAGTTATTATTTAATTACTTATTTTACACACAATTCACAATTGTATTTGATCAAACTACACAATGATGACTCTAAGACATTATAGATATTACAGTTTCATTTTCTGTTAATGCATGATTTTCTGTAAAGCTGCTTTGAAACGATGTGTGTTGTGAAAGGCGCTATACAAATAAAAATGACTTGACTAATGGAATGTACAAATATCAAATAAAATACAATAAATAAATCAATAAATCAAAGAAAAGACAGTTTCAGAAGCTTGGCCAGTTTGAAGCATCTCATCTAGTAGAAGCAAAACAACGACATGCTTTACAAGCAAGAAATTACAAGCAGATATTCGCCTACCAGGGATTTGATCATATCGAACCGTGTCAAGAAACACCACTGGCAGATGTACAGGGGGCACAATGTAAATGGGGATCAGCAGCCTACCGAAGTCTCCCCGAACTCCACTTTCAGGTAGTAAAGTCAGGCCCTGGAAAGAGAGACCTCTCAATGACGCACACCACAGTGACATGAACTAGCCTTAATTTAGAATAAAGGTGGGCACTGATTGGTGAAGTACATAATGCAGCAAAAGAGGCATGTCACAAATCAGTACTACAGGAAGATGGCAGCCTATCCTTCTACAATCAAACAATACAAAACTATAATATAATTTTATATCTACTTATCTCGTCTCATTTTCTTTCAGATCAGGCAGCAGTATGTGGATTGGTTGAGCACTATTTTCCCTGGACTTGAACACAAAGCCATCAAAAGTGCCCCCCAAAATTCATAGAAAATTTCAGAGTCCATGTTCAGAGAATGAAAAGCACTACAGTGCCGTTATTTTAAAGTGATTCTATTATTATTCTTGTATGACATGTAAGTCTTAGTGATTTTCTGTTAATTGAAGCTATTAACATGTAATGGCCAGTCCACCGCTGATCGACCCCAAAGTGTGTCGGCCCAACAATAAATGTAGATGTAACTCTATTTTCTTTTAAAACATTTTATTGTTAATTGTGAATCATTTATTTTATTATATATATATAGGCAGAGGGCCATGGTATTTAAAATGTTTAGTGTGAAGTAGACTGTTATCAGATGTTTTGTAGCAATAAGCAATTCTTACTGATATCAATTAATAAAATATATAAAAATGTTCTTTAAAGTTATTTAGCATTACTGATTTTTTTTAAACACATTCAACTACTGCATGCTAAACATGAAGAACATCTGCTTCAACTTAGTTGTTCTCATTTACCAAGACAAACATTTATGAAACAAAAACAATTTTTGAAATGGTTAAATATTTGAAAACTATTTCCCCAAAACTCTGAGCACAATCTCAAAACTACATACTAATTTGTACAAACTTTCAACTTCCATGTCAAACCCCAACATAAAAACAAAGCTTTGGCCTCAGATGACAAACCACAAACCTTGATCTTAAACTACATCATACTACACAAAATGTGCAAGTGTACAGGATCAGGGAAACACTTTAAGGTAATTTTCAAAAGTTTATTTCCAGAGAGTGGCTAAGTATACTGTACATCTGACTACAGTAAAGTGTTGAGTGAAATGCATCAAAATATCACACACTCAGTATATTACGGTCTCAAAATATCCCAGTGCAGGCTATTGATAAAGATCATGAGATTTGGTGTGTTACATTTAATTCTAAATGTGAATTTAAACAGGAAAAGTAGAAACAGAATACAAAAAAAAAAAAAAAAAAAAGATATATTTCTCATCATGCTGAAGTGCGTTTTTGTACACTATAACACACAATCACTAGTGAATTGACAATACATCACACACTGAGTATATCATTGCCATGGTACACTGTAAAAGATGATGCACTGTTAAGTATCTGTAAGCATCTGTAGTAAATGTAGTAAGAATAGTGAGATGCAATAATGAAACTGAGCAGAAGTTTTCTCTGCCAAGAGTGACAACATCATTCAATACAATTAATAACAGATGCACAGACATCAGTTCTCTATACAAAATCGGTGTACAAATCCCAGCAATGATCAACAAAAACATAGTTTTCAAATAAAAAGATGAACATAACAAAACTCCAACCCTAACCCTACAAACCTAATAACAAAAGCAACTGCACATAAAACCAGACAATTTAAGTGTGCAAGACATTCATGCTGCAATGTAAAAGTTAACAAAAATGGTAATTCTCTCATCATTTACTCACCCTTATGCCATCTCAAACTTATATGACTTTTTTTTCTTATGCGGAACACAAAAATCTTTTTATGGAGATGTTCATGAGGTGTTTTTCCATACAATGCAAGTCAACAGAATCCAAAACATTCACTTCCTCGTACTTGACATATGCAAAGACAACAGTGGTTTTGCCTAGTTATGTGCCTCAGACGGAACTCTCACTGTGTAACGTTGCAGGCAGGCAGGGGAAAGGGTAGCAGACAAAGACAACAATGTTTGAACCCAAGTGCAGTTTTATTTACAATGCTGGTATCCAAACATGAATCCAAAACAAACATAAACGACTTGACTATAATGTTACAAACAACAGCACAATGTTACACCTATATCAGCTACAGATAATCAATACACGACAAGAGACAATGGCAAACATGAGGGCCTAAATACATGGACATGGGTAACCACATGACATAGACAACCAATAATGAGACTAAACTAATGAATATGATAACAAGACTAATAAACAGGAACCAATAACAAAACAGAACTGAAAACAAGATAAAAAGACAATAAACCAATAAGAACACATGAAACCAGATACTCAAATGACAGGATCAAATGAGGGGAACAGGAAATCACATGACAGAAAACAGGAACTAGGAAACAATGATGTACTTTTCAAAATAAAAGACATGAAATAAAAAATGAACAAAAACTCACAAAAACTTTACATATCCCCCCAAAAGGGGTGGCTCCTGATGCCCCACAACAAAACAAAAATATGACAAGAGTTCCAACAGGGAGCTATCAGCCAAGGCGGGCCTGGGGGCAGTGGTGGACCTGGACCTTGGGGCTGGGGTGGACATGGGCTGTGTGGCAGGGAAACCAGGGGACCAGAAGGGGCTAGAGACCACAGGGGACCAGAGGGCGCTGGAGACCATGGTGGAGCAGAATGCAGAGTCGGCAGTGGGCTTACTGAGGCATGGTTTGGCAAGACATGGCATGAAGCCTGGCCTGGCGAAACAGGGCGTGGAGCATCGCCTGACGAAAAAGGGCATGGAGCATGGCCTGTCGAAACAGGGCGTGGAGCATGGACTGGCAAAACAGGGCGTGGAGCATGGACTGGCAAAACAGGGCGTGGAGCATGGCCTGGCGAAACAGGGCATGGAGCAAGGACCCAGCAAAGGCTGAGGGGGCGGAGCCGCAGGAGGCAGGGACGCTGGAGGCAGAAGCCCAGGGAGTGGAGCCACATGAAGTGAAGGCCTATGGGATGAGGCCTCAGGAGGCAGAGCCACAGGAGGCTCATTTGTCGTGGTGACTTGGCATGATGGGATAGGCATGGTGACATGGCAAGGTGTGGCTTCAGGCACTGGATCTGGGATGGCTGAGGCTTCAGGTGCTGGCTCTTTGATTGTGGTGGCCATGACGGGAAACTCAGGCTTGGCGGCCATGATGGGGAACTCAGGCTTGGCGACCATGATGGGGATCTCAGGCTTGGTGGACATGACGATGGACTCTGATGTTTGTGAGGTCTGGGTAGACAGGGTGAATTGTTCTGTTATGGTGGTGGACTCTGGTGTGACGGACACAGTAGGAGTGTTGTTCTTCTCATCAACTACTCCCACAGTAAATGATGAACCACTCAGTAGAAGTGCCAAGTCAATATACTCCTTTAGACTTAAATCAACAAAGCCCCCAACCAACACAGAATATAATGGTTCATCCAAGCCACTGTGAAAAACGTGTTTCAAAGAAACCTCACCCAAATCCACCAACTGAAGTCTAGAACACATTCCTCAAGTGGGCGATTCCCCTGGTGGAGGCACATGAGCACAACTGCTGGGTTCATATTGGCCGGTCGAGTATTCTGTAGATTCCTGTCTGGCAGTGTTTGTTTGTGGGTGAATTCCAGTCGAAATTGATCATCTCTATGCCCTGTACTCACTCCTAAGGACAGAGCTCATGATGTGGGCACTTGGAATGGAGTATGTAATTGTACCCTTCGCTAACAGTCTTGCGGTAGGGCCCTGAATTCTTGAAAAAAAATTCCCTTTAGTTGGGAACAACCCTATAAACCCCAACCCAAAAATGCAGTTTGGAAAATGCCCTATGTGTCTGGTTGCCAGCTGATTTGAGCTCCCCGTTTACCTCTGATTCCTCCTGTAGGCATAATTTGAAACTAAAACAAAGTTTTGTTTCTGTAATCTGTAAAACAAGTGTGTTTAGCACATGTTTGTAAGTAACCCACTGTAAATTGCATCCTTACAGTTAAAAGCATTCTTGTAAGATCACTATATGTTGTAAAAATGTCAGTTGTGGGACCAAAGATGAATGTAATTTTAGAGACAAAATGGGGACATTCGCTGACATCCTCTTTACGTCATTTTCAGAATGCTGTGGGACCAAAGACGAATGTTATTTTAGGGACAAAATGGGGACGCTCGCTGACATCCGCTGAACGTCATATTCAGAGCGTCTTGCCCGGACGAAAATGGGACCTGTTGCGAACATCCAAAATGTCCTAGGAACATCCTGTAGCAAACATAACAAAAATGACCAAATGTCGACCTAAGAGGAAATTGAACAGGGACGTCCCCTGTTTGCTGTGATGTACTTAAGCATTTGCTACAATATATTATTATGTGCATACAAGTTGTTACATTGTACTTAAAGTACCTGCATTTAAATACATTTGTAGTTACAGTGTTAAACTTATGTCTGACCCTAAACCAACACTTACCCTAAAACCTAACTCTAACCCCAACCCTAACCCGAACTCTAAACCTACCCGTACCTCAATCTCAGGAGTGGCAAATGTGAATCTTGTGAGAATTTTGCTGAACAACATGTAGTTACACAGTAAATACATTGTATTGTATGTAATGTTAGTACATCCTGTAGTAGTTAAAACACCTAATATAATGTTTTAAGTATAATGTTAAAAGCTTCTTGCCAACCCTCCTTAAATACCAAACAATTCTATTGTTATTTCAGATGAAGGTGTATGTAGCTGCTATAGTCCACAACACAGTCGACTGTAAGTCCCTTGGACAGCACGACCTGATCATCAGGTTCCTCAAAGGCGCCCGGAGGCTTAATCCTCCCAGGCTATGCCTCTTCCCCTCATGGGATCTCACACAAGGAGTGTGGTGTCCTATGGTTATTTGAGAATACAAATAAAAGTAGAAGTCCCCATTGATAAAGATGTGTTTTGCATGATGCATTTGAAACAAGGTGATGCTCAAAACAATTAACAATTTTTTTGTAAAAACTTCAAATTTCCATGTCAAACCCAAAAGTTTCACTCAAAAGCATATTCTCTACAATCAAAACAAAGCTTTGGCCTAAGATTATACACAAAACCAATCATAAATAAAAAAAATAAAAAAAAAAACAACTCACTGCAAGGTATCGTTTAAAGACCCGAATAGCTCCTGGCCACCCCACCATCGAGGGTAGTGAGGGCGGGTGAGCTGAAAGATCGGGACCGGGCAGTAAAAGGTGCCTCCCACGATCTTGTCAGCTCCTCGTGCACTTCCGCGAAGAAAGGGACTGGAGCGGGGCGTGGCTGCTTTAAGCGGCGCCGCAAGCCCAGGAACCAATCATCAAGCCACGAGGGTTCAGGGGAGAGTGGAGGGTTCCACTCTCTGTCTCTGTAGCAGATGTAATCCGATCCTTCTGAAAGGTGAATATCCGTAAAGCCGCGGGTCCAGATGGCATTCCGGGCTGCGTCATCAGAACGTGCGGGAACCAACTGGCTGGAGTTTTTACAGACATTTTCAACCATTCCCTCTCCTTGTCTGTGGTCCCCACATGCTTTAAAACGTCCACCATTGTGCCTGTACCAAAGCAATCCAATATCACTTGTTTAAATGACTGATGTCCTGTTGCTCTGATCCCCATCATCAGCAAATGCTTTGAGAGACTAATCAGAAGTTACATCTGCTATGTGCTGCCTGCCTCACTGGACTCACTGCAGTTTGCATACCGCAACAACCGCTCCACTGATGATGCCATTGCATCTACACTACACACTGCTCTCTCCCACCTGGAAAAAAGGAACACATATGTGAAAATGCTGTTTGTAGACTACAGCTCAGCATTCAACACCATAGTGCCCTCCAAGCTTGATGTGAAACTCCGGGCTCTGGGCTTAAACAGCTGGCTGTGCAGCTGGATCCTGGACTTCCTGTCAAGCAGATGCCAGGTGGTTAGAATGGGTAGCAACATCTCCTCATCACTGACCCTCAACACTGGAGCCCCGCAGGGCTATGTTCTCAGCCCACTCCTGTATTCCCTGTACTCACATGAAAGTGTGACAACACACAGCTCCAATGCCATCATTAGGTTTTCTGATGATACGATTGTGGTAGGTCTGATCACTGATAATGATGAAACAGCCTACAGAGAGGAGGTCCACACTCTGACACACTGGGGTCAGGAGCACAACCTCTCCCTCAACATCAGTAAGACCAAGCAGCTTGTGGTGGACTTCAGGAGAAAAGACAGAGAACACAGCCCCATCACCATCAATGGAGCACCAGTGGAGAGAGTCAGCAGCTTCAAGTTCCTCTGTGTCCATATCACAGGGGAACTCACATGGTCCGTCCACATTGAGGCCATTGTGAAGAAGGCTCACCAGCACCTCTTCTTCCTGAGACTGCTGAGGAAGTTTGGAATGAAACACCACATCCTCACACGGTTCTACACCAGCACTGTAGAGAGCATCCTGACTGGCTGCATCACTGCCTTCAACCGCAAAGCCCTGCAAAGGGTGGTGTGAACTGCTAGACACATCATCGGAGGTGAGCTTCCCTCTCTCCTTGACATATATACCAGGAAGTGTGGAAAAAAAGCTCAGAGGATCATCAGAGACTCCAGCTTCCCAAGCCATGGGCTGCTCTCACTGCTACCATCAGGCAGGTGGTATCGCAGCATCAGGACCCACACCAGCCGACTTCATGACAGCTTCTTCCACCAAGCAATCAGACTTTTGAACTCTTGATCTCTCACAATCAATATACATCAGCACTGCACTTTATTAATCTTATATCTCACACTGGACTGTCATAAATTATAGTCTCTCTTAACAACACACTTCAACTGACTATCAACCGACAGCCTGAATGTCAATACAGCACAATACAACCTAATGTATATTTTATATATATATATTATTTTTATTGTATACTGCGTATTCTATATTGTGTATGTGCATTCTATATTGTGTGTATTGTATACTGTACATTGTGTTGTAATTATGTGTATATTAGATATGTAAATTGTGTTGTGTAATCTGATGTTTATTGTAAATTGGTATGTCTCATCACTGTCATGACTGCTATGTTGCTCGGAACTGCACCCAAGACTTTCACCCAGTGATTTGATTTGATTTTGATTTTAATTAAGCAATAAATTAATTTGACTTTGTTTTGCTTTATTGACATTACCCATTGATTCAAATCATTCTACTTTGCATTTTAAAGAAGCTGACTGACCTAAGGCTCTTGTCCGTTTGAGTGTGCACTTGGATTTACCATTACGATGATTAGTGCTCACTTTGGTTGGAAACTGGACCTTGTTTAACTTCCCATGTTGTCATTCCCAGTCAGTGCAACATGTGATGCAAAAGAACACATTTAATGCACAATGACAAAGGGAGAGAAAGTATGAAAAGTATGCTCAGTGTGGTTAAATTGGGCCACTTTGATATTAAGATGGATGTCCTCATATCTCTAGGCCAGCACAAGCCACACCTTCCAGCCTCTGTCTGTTGGAAACACTTCATAACCACCACACTGATCTCAGGGCTTCTGAGAAGTGGCACAAGTCAAAAGACCCTGCTGACCTGAGCAAGTATCAGTCTCTTCTCTCCTCTTTTTTTCCCTCAAGAGTTTCTGCTGCTCATGTGATGGAACGGTACAGATTTTAACCACAAGCCCAAGTTCTTTTACTTGTAGGAGTTTTGACTACGCCACCTTGGAAATATTAATAACACCCAAAGAGTGTTTCTAGGTCACACAGATTCAACTCATACAAAATGGTAGGCAGAAAACGTGGGTATTGTATCAAAAATACAAAACTTTATTGATACAAATTTACACATGAAATCACTTCTTTAAAATGGCCTTGATAATAGGTCCCCAGGTCCCCACTCACTCTCTGTGGTTAATGAATGAGTGGTGGTCATTTCGCAAAGAGGCACAAAAAGCATTTTAAGATCATTCACTTCCTCTGTTCCTCTGAGGTGGAATGGACTTCCAGCCTCCACATGGTCTGCTGACACCATGTCAACATTCAAGAACCAACTGAGAACACATCTGTTTCATGAGCACTTAATCAGTCCACATTATTTGTACTAAATATTTAACAATTATATACTGAATACTGTATATAATATATACAGCTCTGGAAAAAATTGAGAGACCACACCAAATGTTTCTTAAATCAGCATCTCTACATGTATGGCAGCCGTTCCAGTGTCTGTTGTATTCCTGCTTGAATTTTAGAGCCAGGAGTGGCATAAAATCACCCAACAGCAATGGAAAGATTGGTGGAAAGCGTGCAAAGATGCATGAAAACCGTGATTGAAAATCAGGGTTATTCCACCAAATATTGATTTATGAACTCTTCCTATGTAAAAACATTAGTAGTGTGTTGTTTATAAATTAATATTAACTTGTTTTGTTTAGTTTTTTTGTTTTGTTTTTTTGCATTATTCAGTCTGAAAACACGGCATCTTTTTTTCTTATTATTATTTTGACCAGTTGCCATTTTCTGCAAATAAATGCTCTAAATGACAATTTTTTTTATTTTGAATTAGGGAGAAATCAAATCAAATCACTTTTATTGTCACACAGCCATATACACAAGTGCAATAGTGTGTGAAATTCTTGGGTGCAGTTCCGATCAACATAGTAGTCGTGACAGTGATGAGACATATACCAATTTACAATAACATCAAATTAACACAGCACAATTTAAAGTCTAATATAACATACACTGTACAGTATACAATACACACAATATAGATACACATTATTCAATAAAAAAAAAAAGTATATATAGTAGTGTATATAGAATATACAGTAGGTTGTATTGTACTGTATTGACATTCAGGCTGTCGGTTGATAGTCAGTTGTTAAGAGAGAATATAATATAATAATAATATAATTTATGACAATCCGGTGTGAGATATAGGAGTAATAAAGTGCTGTGCTGACGTATTTTGATCGTGGCAGATCAAGAGTTCAAAAGTCTGATTGCTTGGGGGAAGAAGCTATCATGGAGTCGGCTGGTGCGGGTCCTGATGCTGTGATACCGCCTGCCTGATGGTAGCAGTGAGAACAGCCCATGGCTCAGGTGGCTGGAGTCTCCGATGATCCTCCGAGCTTTTTTCACACACCGCCTGGTATATATGTCCTGGAGGGAGGGAAGCTCACCTCCGATGATGTGTCTGGCAGTTCGCACCACCCTTTGCAGTGCTTTGCGGTTGTGGGCTGTGCTATTGCCGTACCAGGCAGAGATGCAGCCAGTCAGGATGCTCTCTACAGTGCAGGTGTAGAACCGTGTGAGGATGTGGTAGTTCATTCCAAACTTCCTCAGCCGTCTCAGGAAGAAGAGGCGCTGATGAGCCTTCTTCACAACGACTTCAGTGTGGACGGACCATGTGAGTTCCTCAGTGATGTGGACACCCAGGAACTTGAAGCTGCTGACTCTCTCCACTGGTGCTCCATTGATGGTGATGGGACTGTGTTCTCTGTCTTTTCTTCTGAAGTCCACCACAAGCTCCTTTGTCTTACTGGCGTTGAGCGAGAGGTTGTACTCCTGACACCAGTGTGTCAGAGTGTGCACCTCCTCTCTGTAGGCTGTTTCATCATTGTCAGTGATCAGACCTACCACCGTCGTGTCATCAGCAAACTTAATGATGGCATTGGAGCTATGTGTTGCCACACAGTCATGTGTGTACAGAGAATACAGGAGTGGGCTGAGAACACAGCCCTGTGGGGCTCCAGTGTTGAGGGTCAGTGATGAGGAGATGTTGCTGCCTATTCTAACCACCTGGCATCTGCTTGACAGGAAGTCCAGGATCCAGCTGCACAGCGAGCTGTTTAAGCCCAGAGCCCGGAGTTTCTCTTCTAGCTTGGAGGGCACTATGGTGTTGAATGCTGAGCTGTAGTCTACAAACAGCATTCTCACATAAGTGTTCTTTTTTTCCAGGTGGGAGAGAGCAGTGTGTATTGTAGATGTTGTCAGTACTTTATAGAATTAAACAAAAATGTTCATTTTCTCAAACACATACCTATAAATAATAAATCCAGAGAAATTGATAATTTGAAGTGGTCTCTTAATTTTTTCCAGAGCTGTATATATACAGTATATACAGAATAATAAAAAAAATTAAAAAATAAATAAATACTGTCTGTCTCTTTCTTCTACACTAGCTTCTATACTATTCCAGCCACTTTTTATCTTTATCATTTTTTATCTTTTAAAGCTAAATAAATTTAAACAGTTCAGTATTTAAAATAAAACATTTCTGAGATTTTTCATTGACGGTGGATGATTAGTGAAATATGAGAACTGCTGAAGGCTCTAAATACGTTAATAATGTGCTGGATGTTTGCATGTGTATGAGACTTTGTGAAGAAATTTGAATTAAAATTTTAGCAGGAGAGGAAAATATATGTTGTGAGGTTAAATCAGCCAGATTAATGAATAACTGCACTACAAATGCTACAGGCAAATGAGGATATTTTTGTGTAAATGTGGATCAGGTAACATCATCTTCACATACATACATACATACATGAGATGAAAAGTGATTTGTGATTTTCTTCTTCTTTTTTTTTTTTTTTACCATATCTACCACTGGAGAGCTGTAAATTACGATTTGTATTAGTAGGGAGAGATCTATCTAACTCTTTACTTACTAACTCCACAGGGAAGTAGACATGTGAACCCATAAACTTGCAGTATAGCATTTACAGTCTTTACTCTCCATTTGTCCAAAGTGCAAGCCTCAAGAACTATTTTCATGTTAAAAGCTTAAATAAAGAAAAAAATGAAAAATCAATCACAGTCAAAAGACTATAGAACCTTTTTTTTTTTTTTCCTGCTCAAAACATGCAACATGATACTGCACTTAATCTTATGTAATGGATTCTTTATTGTACTAATTCACCATTAAGGAGCATTTCCTGACAGTTTCTCTATAATATAATTGCAAACAAAAACAGTTTGCAAATATCAAAGCCTGGTGCCTGAAAGTGATTGGACAATGGGGGTCGACCTCGGTCAACAGCTGAAATTTCCTTCAGAAGTCGCCATTACCTCCTTGAGGCCAGACATAGTGTTATGGTCAACATCAGCTAGAAAAGTCATGATGGTTGAGCTTACTGTCACATGGGAACAGTGACCTGAGACAGCCTATTAGAGGAATAAGTTAAAATACACTGGAGGACTGCCACTTACACTGTGGAGGTAGGGAGTCGAGGATTCATGGGAAGATTAAATGCATGAAGTAATATAAATGGAATTTATTGATGTTTACGTTCAAATTTTTCATTAAATTTGTGTCTGACTTGGAGTCCTTTATTGTGACATATGATGTAGAAAAGTTTGCCATCAGTTGCCTGGTCTTGAGGTCTATTCTTCACTCTCATTGTAGGATGTCGGCATCAGAGATTTCCATAGACTGTATCTGACTTGCCCATGCTGAGTTTTACATTCTCATAGACTGAATCCGACTGGCTTGTTGGGACTTCAGTCTTGTGGTTCGATTTCATCTGTACATCAGGAAGATCATTCTTATATATACTGTTAGCCTGAATTAAGAAACCAATGTTCACTTGTATTATGGTTGCCAGGTCTTTGCTAAGTAATATGAAGTTGATTATTTAGTCTTTTTCAAAGAAAAATCAGTCAGTGACTAACAGAATGTTTAAGCATCACTCACCTCTTCAACTCTACATTCATTGTGACATTCCTTAACTGAAAAGGACAAGACCGTATTGGCTTCATTAATATTTTTCACCATTACGTTTTTCAAACCTAACATTATTTTACTACAGTATTGATGTGTTGCATGATATTTTTGCATGCATGTTCATACTTGCTGATGTCTGCACTTTCTTCTTAAATTTGAGAACAGCAACCAATCCAACTGCAAGTATGATCACCATGATGACCAGACCACCGACAGCATACAGTGAAGTGTACACAGACGCTGAGGAATAGGGATAAGAGACTTTTGGTAGCTGAATAAATTAATCATGATGATAACCCTTGTGAATAGAGTATACCTGCAACTGTATTGTAAACTGAAAACTTTTATGTAATGCTGCTTTCACTCCAAGTGGTGTCAGTATAAAGTCCAAGAATAGTATTGTATTGGCCAGTGAAACATAAAAAGCATGTACAGTACATTGAACTATGTAATTTACTGTCATTGACATTAAGTCAGTGCATTTTAACAATTCCTGTTAAAGTGTATGACAATACATAGCTGAACAAAGAGGCTGATGAAGTTGTTACTTGTTACTGAAGGTAAGTGTGTGATGTCATCAGGAGTTGAATATCTGGAGGTTCTGCTTTCTAGAAGATTGAGATTCTTTATGTGTTGTTGGTGACGGAAGAGTTCTCTCAAATATGAGTTACCAGCAGCACATCTCATTGAATGCAAGCATTACAGACTTTACTGATTTAGCACAGCACGTATGGAACCTGAGCAAACTGCCCAACTCGTGGGATGCAGAGGCTTAATAGATTTGAAGGACCCTTCTCCAGACTTTGCCATTTCTTTGAGCAGAGCTTTAAGTTTACTTGACAGCCCAAACAAACTTCCTAATACTAATACCGAATACTGATCATCACACATTCCTTCACTTCTCATTTCCTGTTTGCCACATGTATATATAACCATGCATATCCATTGTTCCTTGCAAAGTTTTGCCAGCTAACCCCTGCCTTACCAAGCATTTTCCATTGCCTGCTATTTATGTCTCATGTTATGACCATTGTACCTGTTTCTCTGGATATCGTCTTTTGGATCACTGTTTTGCTTTGTTTGCCTTGTTGGACTATTTGCCTGTTACTGAATCACTGCCCGTTACATCAACTATGTCTCTCAGCTCAGCGAATTGGATTTGTTTGCTTGATTTGTTTAATAATCTTCCTGCATATGGATTCTAAAGCTGCTTCCATGTCCAGTTCGTCACACACTGGAGGACAGATTATATATGATCAAACATATAATGTGGTTTTTAGATGTTTATAATGATTGATTATAAGATGCAATCGTGAATGCGCTTGCCTGCTATGTGTGCCGCTATATTTTGCTGCAATGCAAGATGGGATTCAGAGTTCATCTCTTCATAGAAGCGTACAAAAGGAGGAGCATAAAAGGTTCTAAAAAACTAGCCCTTCCACTTTCCCAGCCGGAAGTGGTTGTGATGGTGACGGACGGAATGGGAGAACGCTTGAGTGGACTGACTAGTTTGTATATTCTTTGTTTGATGTCAGAAAACATGGCCGCAGTGCTGCATCAAAACAGCGTGCTCCGATGGTAATGGCTTTATACTTTTATTTAGTGATTGTTTATAACAATAAATCATAATAATAATAATAAAGATATCTGTTTAAAAGACTATTTGAGCAGCTGGTTCATTATGACAACCACTTCAGTCCCTCTTTTGCTCGTAAACAGCAGCAGCACTAATGCAGATCGCACCGGTTTGATCGTACGCATCTGAGCCCAGCCTAATGTCATCACACCAGTTTGATCATGCGTGCGAAAGATGGCCTGGGCTCTAGAATATTTGCCAGCCATGTTTGCTGCACCATCATATGCCTGGCCTCTTAATCCAGTGATGGCCAAATTTAGACGGAGCAGTACATCAGCCGCAACCATTGCGAGGATTACAATATTCTCTCCTGTACTCACAGATACCCCATAAAGGCAAACAAAATCTTAAAGAAACATTTATATGGAAGCATAAAGAGAAATACTTTAAAATACACTATAAAGCATCACTATACATGATTTGTACCTTTAGAAACAGTCAGAGTCACTTTATTATGTGTCCACTGTCCACTCCACACCAGTAAACCCCAGAATCTGACTCCTATAGTCCACAGAAGGTCACACTGAAGATTCCCTCTCCAAAATCGTCCAGTCTGAATCTCCCATTAGGTGACCGATCAGATGTAACTAGTATATCTTTATATTCACATGGATCTCTGCAGAAATACTTTATATTGGTTGAAGTCCAGCCATGTAAACATGTAATAATGACATACTGTCCACTGTCTTCATGTGTCTCAGTCCCATCAGTTGTTGAATCCCTAATTCTTGATCAATGAATCTCTTTTTTTGCAAACATCATTCAAAATATCCAATTTCCAACAGTCAATATTCATATCTTATACATATCTGTACCTATAAATGATTTAAAGAATGTTTTATTTATTCTTTTATTTTAGTTTTAGTTTCCATCGGAATTTTGATCTCTTCATTAGGGGGCTTGCACACTGGCAGTTTAGTCCGAAACAGCACGGGTTCACATGAAAAATTGGTAATATGAAAGCTGTTATGTGGAATGAGGAGTGGACTGTGGTGTTTTTGCCAATTTAAGCATGATGACATCATCAGTGGCACAAACACACACACACACGTGTGTGCACATGCACTATGAGTGGCAGGGGAACATAAGCAGCTCTTGAAATGCATGGATTGCAACCATCTGTTTCCTCAAAGACCGTTTGCAAGCATCAGAAACAGTGATACCTGGTGAATTATGATATGTAATGCACAGAGGCACAAGTGTCGTTAACTCTGGTGTGCATAATGACACCAAATGAAAGTAAGCTAAAAGTAAGTTCAATGTTTTCCCAAACCAGTGAGATTTTGAAGATTAATACTCTTATAAAGTTTTAAATCCAAACTCCCTACCCTAAACCTGAAAGGTTCATGTCATGCTTTTTTACTTTATCATTTTCCTTGAAGTTCACTTATCATGTTAATAAAGGAATTTCCATTTTACGCCCTGTATCTGGCCCTCTGTTTGAAATGCTCTGTTTCTGTGCTACTTCCCCTTTAAGACTTCGATATACACACCCACTGTGTTATGATTGGCTAACATTTTTGGAGAGCAAACGCCCCCCACCATAACTTTCCCCCCCAAGACTGACGGAATGAAAACATGCAAGCAATTTACCTAAAAGCTCTCTGTCCAGGCAATCATAGCTATATGTCCCAATTTATGTGAAGCACACTATCAAACTACAACGTTGTTTGACTGAAATAACAATAGAAAACTGAACAAAGATGGCACACTGTTGCTCCCAAATACTTTTATTTTGCTATATAATGCTTACAACAGTAAAAATTGATCTGAGCAACACTAACTGTGAATGTGAAGGGTTAATAACTGCATCCAGTTTAAGGTTGAGTTATAAGGGACAGTTGGACTGTGGGTAAGCCTCTGCGACCACGAGGACTTAAAAGTGCATTGGGAATTGGGCATTCCAAATTGGGTGAAAAAAAAAAAAAATGAATTGTTTTTTTTTTAAGTATTGTGAGACATTGGGTAAATATGGTGCTAAATCAGTTTATGATATTATTATCTTTTTTAGCAATTTTATGTTTATGTTATTTACTATATTAAATTGTGTGATTTATCTGCATTGTATCAGCCTATTGGCCACCCTGCTCTCTGAATATCGGCATCGGCCTTTAAAAAACCCATATCGGTCGACCACTAGTCAGCATAAAAGAAATCCATAAGACTCCAGTGGTTAAATCATTGTCTTCAAAAGTGATATGATAAGTGTGGGTTAGAAACAGATCAATATTTAAGTCCTTTTTTACTATAATTTATCCTCCCTGCTTCCAATCTTCACTTTAACTTTCACATTCTTCTTCTTGACTTTTTGGTGATTTATATTCTTCATGCATATCACCCACTACTGGGCAGGGAGAAGAATTTCTAGCAAAAAATAATATTTATCTATTTCGCATCCACACATATCATATCATTTCTGAAGATATGGATTAAAACACTAGAGTTATATGGATTACTTTTGTGGTGCCTATATGTGTTTTTTGGAGTTTCAAAATTTTGCCACCCTTTCGTTGTATGGACCTACAGAGCTAAAGGATTCTTTCAAAAATCATAATTTGTGTTCTGCAGAAAAAAGAAATTCATGCACATCTGGGGTGGCATGAGGGTGAGTAAATGATGAGAGAATGTTCATTTTTGGGTGAACTATCCCTTTAATGGTAATGGGGAAACTGCTTTTAATAGGCTCTATGTTCTGATTTCCCTCTAATTTGTCCTCTTCCTCTTCTGTAAAAAGTTACCGTAAGAATGTATGATTCATTTAATTAACTCACAAGCCATTAAACATTTCAGGCATTGTCCATTATGACTTGCTGACCCAGGTCAACCCATTATCATCTTAACAGACAATTCAAACTTAACAAAACTTTATTTAGTTAGTGTTATGGAGTACTATAACAAAAAAAAAAAAAAAAAAAAAAAAAAAAAAATCCCCACCTCCACATCCATTCATTTGAAAGAATCGACATGCTTTTTCTTTGGTACAAGTGCTGAGGAGTGGTAAAATATATCTTGGAGAAAACCAACAGCCAATCAGATTTCAGCAGCCAGTTGTGAATGAATAATTATTATTAAATTTGCAATTTTTTGTTTGCTGCTATATTTTCTCATTGTTTTGATTAAAAATTATGAATTATGAATGTCATTTCAGTTATGAATATCACACTGAAGGAAGAATGTATGGTAAGATTACTGAAATTGATGTTTTTACACTTCTACAAATTTTACCACAAAGGACAAAATATTTATGTGCATTATATTTTGTTTTGTGTGTACTGTAAATTGATCATGTCTGAATGTGTAATGTAGATGTAGAATGTGCTGTTGTATTTGTTGTTGTCTCCTGCTGTTTGGCTCCACCAACAATATAATAACTTTCACATCAACAACACATTTTAATTATTGATTTAATCGATTTTCTTACTCTTTACGAGAGCAACGAAAACCTTTAATTTCCATTTAATATTGAAAAACATTATCAACAAATACAGCCTCCAACATGCCTACAGAGTCGGTTTTCTTTCAGTTTTATTTCAAAATTTGATTTCAGAGTCAGATTACAGCAGGATGTGTAGATAAACTTCACTGCTGAAGAGCTTCCTTTGAAAATAAGTCTTTAAGAATTTAATTATAAAACATTCAAGTATTTTGCTTACATAGATGATAGATTATCCATAGAGTGATGCTCTCTTTTTGGAGGTCTTGACATTTAAATGTGAGTGCATTTATCTGATTAATAAATCAGGTTGTGACCGACATTTTGGATCTTCTCCTGAACACTTCTGAAAAGATTCCATCCGGCGACCCAAATGAACTAGTCTCTTATGGAAACCGTGTGTTAAAAGCCAGTGAGAAACTCATCTCTACGCTAGTGAAGCCAACAGACACAAGTGACTCTGCCAATTTCACTCTTGAAACTGTAGGTAAGTGGAGACTGGTGATGGTAATCATAATGAATTTAACGATTCCAATTCCTCTTAATGACTCTGATACCTTAACAATTATTTTAGTATTTTTGAGTAGGAACTATGTGGAAACAATAAATGCAATTCTTGACTGCCATCAGCAGCCTGTTACCAAATGACGAGATCTTTTCAGTTTTCGACAGAGCAGATTTAATCAAAAAAATAAATTCAGTGCAATTCTTGTACAAGGAGGGTTTACGCAGATTTTTTAGAGGCATAAATGCAATCCGATTCTTGATCTTAAGTTTATATGAAATGCAAATTCTAACATGTTGCATTCATTTATCATTTAATTCAATTCCACTGCTTTCTGCATTTTACTGCATTCAGTACAGTAGTGAAAACAGCAGTATTATTTGTTGATTTTGCTAGTTTGTTGCAGGAATGAGTATAGAAAGTATATTTGTGTAAATATTGTCTTGCATTGGCTTTTTTAGTCAACTTTTAATAAAAAGAAAGAAAACTTGTAAAGCAAATTAGAAAATTACATAGAAAATAGCATTATATATAGCAATAGCAGTAACAGGGTTTTTTGTTTTGTTTTGTTCTAAATTAGAGGCAAATGTCTTCATGGTTGGACCAAATGTCGCTTTGCATAAAATTCCTCAGCTGGTCACATCAAGTGCTTCTGTGGACAGTGATCTCATTGGAATTGCCAAGAACAACCAAGAAACAAGTATGTAAAAATTAAGGTATGATTTGAAAAAAGAAAATAAAAATATCTGACATGCTTATAGCTTTTCTTTATACTTCACTACCTGTCTGTTTCTATCACACAGAATCAGCTGCTGTGGCTTTCATGAGCTACACCACAATGGAGAACGTACTGAGACCTGACTTCTTCAACACATCAGATGACTCAGTTAAAACCATGATGTCCACTGTGATCTCAGCTACTCTTCCCAAAACCAACTACACAAAACTCACTAAAACAGTCAACTCCACCCTGAAACACATCAGAGTGAGTTACCTTCATTTCAAATGTTGAGAAACCAGTGCTGTGCTAATGAGACATTGAAGTTGACCTGATTGTGTAAACAGTAAAATGTTTGTCCCATTTAGTCTAAGCCTTTGTCTAATTTAAATTGTTATGAATGACACTGAACTATAACACTGAATGTTCTCATTGTTTGTTCTTTATTTAAAAGAGTTTGTCCCTGGAGGCAATCTGTCCTGTGTTTACTGGAATATCAGTGAGTGGATTGTAGATGGTTGTTCTGTTGTAAAGACCAACAGCAGCCACACTGTTTTCCTGTAATCATCTGTCATCATTCGCTCTCATCATGCAAACCAGCAGCCCACAAGAGATAAGAGAACAGGTCAGACAGGTGACATTTACTGTATATGGGGTAGTATGATGACTACATGTTCAAGGTCATGTTTAACTATTATTAACCATCACTTTTGAGCTCTTGCAAAAAGCAGGTAACATCAGTTTGTTCCAGGTGAATTGTTCCTCTAGTAAGCGTACAGTGAGTTGATTTGGATAAGAGTGTCTGGGCCCGCATATAAACTAACGTCTTCCAGTGGACCATCTTGTCAATGTTTGTTGGTTGCAATGAATGAGATTTGTGGTTTTCCAGCTGTTGGAGTTATTCAGCATATACTGATTCCTAACAGTATTCACAATGGTACAAACACTGAAATGAGTTTTGATCTGGAGCAGAAAATGATGCCGAGTTTCCTGTTTGATGTGACATGATATTTTCTCAGGATGATCCACTGATGAAAATACTGAATTTGGTGGCTGTGATCGTGGGGCTGGTGTTTCTCAGTTTGGCCCTGTTGACTTTTGCTTTATGTCGGTGGAAAACTGGAGTGAAAAATGTGGCTCGAATCAACCTCTGCTTGAGTCTGCTGTTGGCTCACCTTCTGTTCTTGCTCACACAACAGTGTGAAGAACCTATTACAGATAATCTCCAAACAGAGGGAGGTGCTTACAGCAGATTCATGATCGTGATTGGATCTGGGATTGCTCTGGTTGTGGTGGGTGCATCTGTTGGGCTGGTTCCTGAAGGCTATGGCTGTGAAAAGTGAGTTTGTAAATTTTTAAGATTAAAATGTAGGTGTAATTTTTTGACACATTTACAGTAATCTATTGATATTTACTGTATATTTTGAGTATATTTCCATAAATAGATGTTGTATTACTAACATAAATATTGTGTAGGTCCCCCTTGTGCTGCCAAAACAGCACCAACCCGCATCTCAGAATAGCATTCTAAAATGTTATTCTTCTCACCACGATTGTACAGAGTGGTTATCTGAGTTACCGTAGACTTTGTCAGTTCAAATCAGTCTGGACATTCTCTGTTGACCGCTCTCATTAACAAGGCATTTCCATCCACAGAACTGCTGCTCACTGGATGATTTTTTTTTGTTGTTGTTGTTGTTTTGTTTTTTGGCATCATTCTAAGTAAATTCTAGAGACTGTTGTGTGTGAAAATCCCAGGAGATCAGTAGTTACAGAAATACTCAAACCGGCCCGTCTGGCACCAATAATCATCCATGTGATTATCTAATCAGCAACTCGTGTGGCAGCAGTGCAGTGCATAAAATCATTCAGATGCAGGTCAGGGGAAGGTTGAAAAATGTGATCTCAGTGATTTGGACAGTTGCATGACGTTACGAGCAGAATTATGAGTTCTTTTAATGGAGTAACTGTGTTAACTGAGCAACAGATGTGTGTGCTTCTCATCTGTGTCACTTTATATTTATATTAGCCACACGGAAAAACTTCTGGGAACTTGTGCATGTACGTACTCTGTATGCACATTTAAAATTTATAGATCGAACGGTTAAAGCTGCACAGAGTCGGCAAAGATAAAATAAATTGTTTTAGCACAGTGGTTGATTGACAGGTAGAACTTTCACCCTAAGACTCCATGGTTTCAACACACTTGTTTGGTAAGTAAAAAAATCTATTATATATCTACTGTCATGTGTACACCTTTAAAAATGATGAAATACCCCTAAATGCCCTAGTACTTAGGAACCGGATAAAAGTAGACCATGATGGAAATTTTACAACTCAGTCCATCGGTGACAAATAAATATTTTTCTAGCGCAACCTCTGGTTATGATATAAAATCTGACCTGGCGCAAAAGTGAATTTTTTAAAATGTCCATCCAAATAAAAAATTTCCCAAACCTGGCCTGGACAACTGAGCACACCCCAGCACGAGCACCGACAAAAGCAACGACTCCGGCACCAAGATAGAACCGCTAATTTTTAGCGCCCCTTCGGACTGTCCTGCAGTAACAACTAACATTCATATCGATCCAGGACCAACTAACACTGTTGGAGAAGAACCTTTTCAGCCAAATAATTCTAATTTTTTGACTAAGCGCTTTAGAAATGAAACCCTAGAAGGTTGAAGGTTTTTAAGGTAGAAATTGCTTCATTATGTAAAAGACACAGGCAAAGCCTTATGTTTTATTTGCTGATCTGCTGTATAGAAGAAGCTAATTACTGAAGAAAGAACAAAGGCAGATGCTGCATTTGTGAAAGCAGGCTTTACAAATTGGAATCTCATTTTCAGTTGGAAGCAGTAAATAAAATGGCTGCATTGAATAGCAAACCCATAAATGCTCTGCTTTCAGACATGATCGCAAAAGAACAAAAGACTGCCACCACAGTTTTGGAGCTGGCCTTTAGGTCAGTAAAACATTTTGCCCACGAGGATCTGCCAATGAGAGGTCAGTCTCAGCGTGTTTTGGCAACTTATGCTTGAACGTACGCATTTATTACCAGCGGCTCGTGGATGGCTGCTTTTGGGAGACAATTGGATGTTCGACACCATACGGAATGAAATTCTAGAACGCCTCGCACATGCTGTTCAGCGTGAAATAGTCTCTAAGGCTTCAAGTTTTTCATTCTATGGTCTTACTGTTGACAGGACTATGGACATTAGCTCAGACGAACACTTCTCTTGTCACCTGTACTCTGCTGACACAAGCCTTGTACAGAAAAGTGCATTTTTTGGATTTTACAATGCACCAGAACATCCAAAACTTTATTTTCCTGGGTAAAAGATGTGTTTTTGCATTTGAATCGCCCTTTGGAAAAACTGCAAGGGTATTGTTTTGATGGCGCACATAATATGTCTGGTCGCCTCACTGGGGTGCAAGTATGTCTTAAAGAAATTTGTCCTGGCATGTTATTTGTGCATTGCCTTAACCATTCTCTAGATCTGGCGCTGCAAGAACCCATGCATGAGGTGCATTTGGTAGCTGGCATGCTACACTTTTTTCAAAACATCGCAACAGTCACCAAGGAGTCAGCAAAGTGCAAACATTTCTTTGAGTCATTCTTAGGGGAGCAGGAAGTATTTAACTTATTCGGGCTGTGTCCAACAAGGTGGTGTGTCAGGACTAAAGCAATATGGAGAATAATCCATGCCTATGGCCCCATTTTTCAGACTCTAGATACACTTCAGCAGGACCCCAGTGTTCTTGGTAAAATGTGCGCAAAAATATTGGGGCAAGAAAACATGTTTTGGACTTCTGTGTTGCGAGGCACCTTTTAGTCCTTGTGAAGCTGTGGTAAAAACTCTTCAGAGTGCAAGCAAGTGCTGCTGGGGCACTAGAGTGTGTACAGACGCTAAAAGAGCGCATACATGCACTAAATGATGAAAAATTATTTGAAGATTATTATGAGATTGAGGCCAAAATGAAAGTATGTGCCGCTGAAAACAATCTGAATTGCCTGACCCTAGCAAAATCACAACACAATAGTGGCTGAGGATGTTTTGTCAGAAAACGGTGACACATTGTGGAGATGCAAATTTTATCAAGAACTGGACTTTGTGAGGTCAGAAATTTAACATAGATTTGATCAGAGTTGGATGTCAACTGCTGCCTGGAGGGAAGAGGTGCTTATTGATGCTGTGAACGGAACAACGATTACAGAGACTGACCTGGACTCCTTGGAGCTGCCTAACAACATTGATGTAGCAGCCCTGTACCTGCAACTTAGGATGCTAGGTGACTTGACCAAACTCAGAAAGTTTCACAATGTTCATGAAATTGGGCATTATTTGTCAAACTTGCATCTGCAAACAAAAGGACTCTTCAAGGAGGTGGAAAAGCTTGTCCAGTTGTGCTTATGTCTACCTGTGTCTACTGCATTTTAAGAGAGATAATTTTCAGCAATTCAGAGTCTCAAAATGTGGCTTCGAAATACCATATCTCAGAGAAGACTTACACATTTGGCATTACTACATGTTCATAGAGACATTTCTGACAGCATAGACATTCAGACCACAATGAAGGAATTCATCTGCTCTACACCGGAGCGCAAGTCCACATTCGGTGTGCTGTAAGGTAGGCACAGATATTTTTATTTATTCATTTTTGTTTATTTCCTTTCGTCATGCAGGCTTGTTAATTGTACATGATAGATAGGGTAAAATAGCTCAATAGCCATTTTTTGAAACAGTGTAATTAGTAGAATATTAACATTATTTCCCGTGTTAACGTAACAGTGCATTATGATTCCTAGCATGATCACTATATTGTCAAAAGTGTAATATGCATTAATGTAGTCAAATGTCAAATGTGCTGGTGTGTATGCTTCATCTGTTTAAATGAGTGTTCTCACCGCCACATTTTTTGTTGTGCTTTGTGGATTTTCAAGTGTTTTATTTATTATTTCTTTATCGAATTGCAGATGTGGTGAACCCCCACCACCCCCACCCCCACACACTACACTTCAGCGCCCCCAACCCAAAATCTTCCAGCGCCCCAAGCCTTTGCTGTATATTTACGGGTTCACTGTAGCAACGAGTAGCCATATTTATATCTTTAAAAAATGTTGATAGAGATTAATACTCATTGGGATAATTTTCTGATTATTGATGCATGAAAAAGTAATTGATCCAAAGCCTAATAATAATAATAATAATAATAATAATATATACAGTTGTGCTCAAAAATTTGCATACCCTTGGAGAATTGGTAATATATGTACCATTTTAAAGAAAACATGAGTGAGCAGGCAAAACACATTTCTTTTATTTATTATGGGATTCATATTCAACTGAAGGTTATAAAAGAATGGCACAATCATAAAACAAAACATGGCAACAAAGAAAAAACGGTCATGCTCATGAATTCTCACGACTGTTCATTCACCTATGCTGGATCTGACGGCGCATTTCAGCGGCTTCTCCCTCCTCTGCACTGGTGCACTGCAGAGAATGCCCCTGGGCGCTTCAGCAGAAAAAAGAGAGTATATTTTCTGAAAGAGTTTATTTCTCTAAAAGAGTATATTTTTCTAAAAGAGTGGCACACACGGAATGTCTTTTTAAAGATGCGTCTTTTTAAAGATGCCTTTCCAATTGTGTGTTATTCCTGGTTGCGGTCGTTACCTCTCAACTTCAAACGGTCATGGTTGCTGTCTTTCGTGTCTGGGCACGACCCACATGGAGGCAGCGTTTGTGGATGTTTCATGTTCTCACTGCGAGAACATGACCATGGCAACGTTGCGGTCGCAGCTTGCTTTCGTGAGAAAACCTAGGGGTTTGAGGCCAGCGTGGCTAGCACTGGGGGCGATTTGGGGACTCCAATGGGATCGCCTCTGCCGGGTGACCTCCCATTCCCCAACACGCTCGTCTGCCCCGATTGGGCTTCCGGATGAGTCCACCGGCTCGTCTCATGGCGAGTTTGACCTCTTGTTCGGAGCCCGCAAAGCTGATGAGCTCTCGAGCGCAGCATCAGAGAGCGGGTTTGTCCAGTCGGATGCAGAAGTCTCAGCTGGGCTCCCCCCTTCCCCCCTTTTACTGCCCGGTTCCGATTCATCAGTTCCCCCGCCCTCACTACCCTCGATGGCAGGGCGGCCAGAGGCTATACGGCGATTCCCCCGGTGGATAAGATGCTCGCGGTGCACCTATACCCACAGAGCGCCGCCACCTGGCGCAGATGCCCAAATCTCCCGTCCAAGCCCTGTAGGTTCACGTCGTCCCTGACGGCCAAAGCCTACAGCACTGCTGGACAAGCCGCCTCTGCCCTGCACGCCATGGCTCTCCTGCAGGTCCACCAAGCCAAGGCGCCAAAAGAACTGCACGAGGGTAGTTCCACCCCAGATCTGATGCAGGAACTACGTTCGGCGACCAACCTCGCTCTCCGAGCGACGAAGGTCACGGCACGGTCTCTCGGGCGGACGATGTCCACATTAGTGGTCCAAAAGCACCACCTTTGGCTCAAGCTGGTCGAGATGGGTGAGGCCGACAAGACATGGTTCCTTGCTGCCCCCATCTCCCAGGCTGGCCTATTCTACGGCACCGTCGAGGACTTTGCCCAGCAGTTCTCGATGGTGAAGCAGCAGATGGAGGCTATCCGGCATATCCGGCCCTGGTGCGACTCAAGATCCCGCACCCCATCTGCTCATCGCCAAGGGCGTCCCCCCTGCGGTGACTGCACTGACTCCGCAGCAGCCTGCCCCTTTGGCCCGGCCCCAGCGTGGAGCCCACCGCAGGAAGCAGATGCCACCCATCTCACGGTTGGCCGCTAAGAACCCACGGAGGTCATCAAAGTGCCCCTGAGGCGTGCGACCCAGGGTCGACAAAACCCACTGCACTGGAGCTGGTAGTAAGACCACTCCATACCCCGGTGGAGGGCCATGTGGAGAGCCGGGTGGAGAATCTTTTGTTGCCTTTTTATTTGATTTCGCCACATGCCCAAGTGGCTGCGGTACCCAACAGTTCAGCAATAGAGTGGTTTCCTCCTTCCCTGGGTCACATACCCAGTCTGCACGGTCGTCATCACGGCCACTGTCCACGGGTTTCTCCTTAAAGGATTGGCGCTCCAGCGGTGGTCTCCCCGCCCCTGCATGCCCAGCTGTGGCACACATCCACCCCCGATGTGACAGTCTCCATGGGTTGCGAGGACAGGACTCTTCCTCCCCCGTCCCAGGCTGTTCCGGGGGTGGTCACAAGGAGCCAGGTAAATGCATTGATGTCCCTAGACTCAGCATGGCCACGACATGGTATGGCACCTCAAGCTCCTCCCCGCCACGAGGCCCCACCTGCCGGTACGTCCGTCCCTTTGGTCCCCCTTGCGCAGAACTTGGATGCGTGGCTTGCGCTTTCCAATCCGTTGGGAATCTCCATGTCTGGCCCCTGGACGGGACGTGGAAGACCTAAGCGGTCTACCACCCACGGTGGTAGACATGATCGCTCAGGCTAGGACCCCCTCTACAAGGCGCCTGTATGCCTATAAGTGGCGTCTGTTCACTAAGTGGTGTTCTTCCCAACGGGAAGACCCCCAGAGATGCGCAGTCAGATCGGTGCTTTCCTTCCTGCAGGAGAGGTTGGAAGGGCGGCTGTCCCCTTCCACCTTGAAGGTGTACGTTGCTGCTACAGCAGCACACCACGACACAGTAGACGGTAAGTCCTTAGGGAAGCACGACTTGATCATCAGGTTCCTGAGAGGCACCAGGAGACTGAACCCCTCCAGACCGTGCCTCGTTCCCTCAGGTGACCTCTCTGTAGTTCTTCAATGTCTACAGAGAGCCCCCTTTGAGCCTTTGCAGTCAGCTGAGCTCAAGGCACTCTCCTTGAAGACTGCCCTCCTGACTGCGCTCACTTCCATCAAGAGGGTAGGAGAACTGCAAGCGTTCTCTGTCAGCGAATCGTGCCCGGAGTTCGGTCCGGGCTACTCTAATGTGATCTTGAGACCCCGACCGGGCTATGTGCCCAAGGTTCCCACGACCCCTTTTAGGGACAAAGTGGTGAACCTGCAAGCGCTGCCCCAGGAGGAGGCAGACCCAGCCCTGTCATTGCTGTGTCTGGTGTGCACTTTACGCATCTATTTGGATCGCACGCAGAGCTTTAGGATCTCTGAGCAGCTCTTTGTCTGCTTTGGTGCACAGCGGAAAGGAAGCATTGTCTCCAAGCAGAGGATCGCCCACTGGCTCATTGACGCCATAGCTATGGCATATCACGCCCAGGATGTGCCACCCCCGGTAGGGCTACTAGCCCATTCTACCAGGGGTGTAGCGGCCTCCTGGGCCCTGGCCAGGGATGCCTCTCTAACAAACATTTGCAGAGCAGCGGGCTGGGCAACACCCAACACCTTTGCAAGGTTCTACAACCTACGGGTGGAACCGGTTTCATCCCAGGTAGTGGCACACAATACAAGCGGATAAGCCTGGGATAGCCGGCCGGGTGTATCACTTGCACATAGCGCCTTTCACCTCCTCTGAGCTGAAGATGTGTGCCATTAATTCCCAGTAGTGTTCACAAACTATGTTCCCTGGTTGACTTCTTCCAAGCCCTGTGGCAGACAAGTTTTTGGAGAGACTCGCTGCCGGCCCAGTACACGTGCAGCCCTTCGGCCCCTGGAGGACGGAACACCCCGCCGCATTTTGGTGGACAGAAGGGGTCTCCCCCGCACCTGGCAGCGGTCCTCCCGCTCCAGGCGGTCGGCCAGGAGCCCCTCCCCACTCGCGGTCGGTGGCTGTTCCTCCGCTCTCAGGCGGCCAAGCTCCTCCGTCCCCTGGTGGATTGCCGCGGCTGCTCCTTTGGGGTGGATGGTAGCGGCGAGGACTCTACTATGGTGCATCCCTCCTCCTTCCTGTGTTTCGGCACCAGTGTAACACATTCAATGGAAAGGAGGAGGTGAGAATCGGCTTGATAATATAAATAATAGTTTAAATAATAAACTGAACCAAAAGACACACACACACACACACACACAGGTGTCGGGCAGCTGCCCGTAACTCTCTCTCTCTGTCGCACTGCCGACTCCGGTCGCCTTTATCCCTCTAGGGCTTCATCAACCTAATTAAGGGCCAGGTGTGCGAAATTACGACCCGCCCTGCCATCCGCCCTGCCACATCAAGTAACAAAGATTGTGTTTCAAACATTCTTAAGAGATCCTTTAGAGACATAAATTTAATATTTCTTTCTTATTATCCATGCCTATGGCCCCGTTTTGCAGAGTCTAGATACACTTCAGCAGGACCCCAGTGTTCTTGGTGAAATGGGCGCAAAAATATTGGGGCTTCTGAAGCTAGCAAGAAAATTTTTTTGGACTTCTGTGTTGTGAGGCACGATCTTAATCTATCTAGCTGACTAACAAGATATTGTTGAAATTATGTTTACCCCACCCGCAAGACATTTCTAACTCATAGAAACCAACTCACATATAGAAAATACATATAGCAGCTGATCCTGCAGTTTGTATTGATACGTGATTCATGTGTACAGAGATATGATTGATGTCTAGTTTTTTGTTGAGTAAAGGTGAGAAACTGTAATCCACTTTTTTCCTGCGTCCTGTTATACTTTGCGTAAAATATGGACATTACTTCAGTTAAGAATTAAACACAGTTGCCTTTCATTCATGTATCTAGATATGTTGGGATTTCGAGGAGAGCATCTCTGATTTGATGACAATGTTATATTTGTAGTACTAGATCTTATGCAGCATTTGATACAATTGACCATGACATTTTGGATTGCCATAATCTACCCTTACTCACCTACAGTATGTCCAAAATGCGGCAGCTCAACTTTAAACAGGTCATAAGAGATCATATCATATGTTATACCTGAACTGGCCTCATTGCATTGGCTAGCAGTGAGGTTCAGAATCGATTTTAAAATTCTATTATTCATTTTTAATTATTTTAATTATCTTGCTCCATTGTATGTCTGCGATCTTCTTTATGGTCACACTCTCAGGTCTTCAGCTCTTTTACTACTACTACTACTGTCAACTATATGTTCCCTGTTCTTGTTTTTAATCCTACCCTTTCATATTAGATCCGCCCTGTATATCATTATTTTAAATTGAAGACATATTTATTTTCTTAATATAATTATCTTTTTTCTCCCCTTATTTCTGACAAATGGCAGTGCATACTGTATACATTACATTAAATCATTTAGTGGTGAAACAGCTTCTTTTACTGATCTTGTGTGAATTCTACTTCTAGAATGAGGCATGAAGTCATTGATAACTCATTTTAATGTTATATTAGCGGATGTTTTACATGTTGCCTTAACCGTCCCCACATTTAAATGTTCCTCTAAACACCTCACCCAGCAGTGTGGCAGGTAACTGAATGTTCACACATTGCATATACATTGTTGCTCAGCTGTTTTAAACTTCTTTTATGCTCTGAACGAAGAACTTCTCTGTGAGTATGCTGGGGCCTTGAGACCCCGAGGAAAAGGTGGATAGGTTATAAGTGAACCTTTGTTCTTTTATTCTAATAATATTTTTATGTATGACTCTTGTACCATGTAAATTCATACTGTATGGAAATTTCAAGTGGAGGATATGGAAACAAACTTAAAAAAAAAACAAAAAAAAAGGAAAAAGAAAATAAAGAAATCCATGCATGTTTCTCAATGCTAATATGTTTTGTCTCTAAATTCTACAGAACATCAACCTTTTCTCAAATCTTTTGTAGCTAAAATATTCTACACAGTGGACTGTCTAATTTTATAATGGATTCTCTTAAAAGTAAGTAATTTATATCTATGACAATTCCCTTTATTAATATTTTAATTGGCAGAAGGTAGAAACGCTTGTTAAATCCAAATATGTTGTTTTAGTAATTTACATGTTAGTCTTGTATTACTATTTGTAATGTAATAGAATCCTTCAATTCTATTCGTATAATTTCTAACATAGTCAATATTAATCGATTTCAGATTATACATCAAAATACATTTAAACAGTTAAAGGAATATTCCGGGTTCAGTACAAGTTAAACTCAATCGACAGTAGTTTTGGCATTGTGTTGATTACTGCAAAAATGTATTTTGACACATCCCACATTTTCTTAAAAAAAAAAAAAAGAAAGAAATCTGGGTTACAGTGAGACACTTACAATTTTAACATAAGAATTAATGTAAGTGCTTTAATAAAATTATAAGCTTCACATTTCTGCCTTTAAACCCTCCAAAAATTGTCCCCATTGACTTCCATTATATGTGACTCACTGTAACTTTGATTTTTGACTTTTTTAAATAAAAAGAGGTACGAGTGGAAATTAATTTGAGTGGTAATCAACATTATGCCACAAATGCTGTCGATTGAGCTTAACTTGTATTGAACACTGACTATTCTTTTAACTTTTATATTAATTAATTAAATACAAAAAATACAAAAAATTACAGTTACAATATATTACATGTAATTATTTTAATGAATTTTGTCTTCATATTTCATGACAGATTTTTTAAGGGCTCCGTGGACTATCATTTCTGTTATGCTGTGTAAGTGTAAGCCAGATGTGTTTGTTTCTTGTAAATGAAAATAACTCATGGATCTTTTCTCACCCAAGTGGATGATATCTGAGTTACATGTTTGGTTTGGGATTTGACAAGTGCACATGATTTTTACTATAAAATATATCTGCACATCATATATTATCATCATTATCATCATCAATTACATCATCATTAACATTTCACATTCTGTTCTATCTCTTCTTTATGTTGTATTATCAGTGTGAACATACTACTCAGACTATACACACTACTCACACTACACACACTATACACACTACTCACACTACACACACTGCACACACTACACACACTACTCACACTACTCACACTACACACACTACTCACACTACACACACTACACACACTAAACATACTCCTCACACTACTCACTCTACACTCACTACTCAAACTTCACACACTACTCACACTACACACACTACACACACTTCACACACTACTCACACTACACGCACTACACACACTACACACAGTACACACACTACTCACACTACACACACTACTCACACTACACACTACTCACACTACACACACTACTCACACTACACACACTAAACATATTCCTCACACTACTCACACTACACACACTACTCACACTACACACACTATTCACACTACTCACACTACACACACTACTCACACTACACACACTACACACACTACTCACGCTACACACACTACTCACAATACACACACTACTCATACTACACACACCTCACACTACACACACTACTCACACTACACACACTACTCACACTACACACACTACTCACAATACACACACTACACACTACTCACACTACACACACTACTCACACTACTCACGCTACACACACTACATACACTACACACACTACTCACACTACACACACTACTCACACTACACACACTACACACTACTCACACTACACACACTACTCACACTACACACACTACCCACACTCCTCACACTACTCTCACTACTCTCACTACTCACACAACACCCACTACAAAATTGTTATAATAGTGCAGAAGTATGTGATTTGAGACACTGCTGTTTCACATGTAATGCCTTTTGTAATTTATTTATTAATTTGTATTCTTTTTCCCTGCAGATGTTTCAAGCATTAATTTCATCTATACAGTCACACCAGTGTCAGCCACAGCTGGTAATGTATTGTGATGTGTCTTGTACTGTTGGTTTAATGTTTTGGCTGAATATAATCATTTATCTAGGATTAAATTAGTGTGTGAGTGAGTTTGTGTCTGCTGAAAAATATGATGGATAAAACAATGCAGAGCTTTATTAACTTTACTAATCACATTACTGATTACTTTACTTTTATGTAACTTTCTAAAACCCCTACAAACATACAAAAATTCAAATGTGCAACACGCTCTCATAAGGAAACTTTTATCCTGCACCACTCTCATGCCATATTCAAACAACATTCAAATGTCACTCCGGTCTCATATTCAAATTGTTTAGGAGAATTCCATTATTTTACTCAAGGCTAAACATTTAGGGTTAAATGACAATTCTGTCATCATTTACTCACTCTTATGTTGTTTGAAACATATCATTTACAGTCTTCTATGGAACACAAAATGAGTTTTATTATTATTATTATTATTATTATTATTATTCAGAATGTTGAGCTGCAGCTCCAAAAATGAAAAATGCACCATTAAAGTATCTTTAAAGTAAATTTAATTCTACCTGTGAGCTGAGTCATGAAGTCATGTGATAGCTTTATTATAGTCATTATTTACCGATAATCGTCCCCTCCCTCATAGCTATCTTCTCTGTCAAATCAACAATAATGGACACTAACAACAATTATTATTTATTTATTTGTATTTTTTATTTTTTTGTCATAACAGGTAATCTCTCTTTTGACCCCTGCTACAACTACACTGTGCTGAACGATACTTGGAGATTCACCAGCTATTCAAGTAACAGCTACATGTGTGACAAGAATGTTAACTGGGTCGGCTGGTATCGTCTCTTCATTCAGGGCTGGAACGCAAAGATGTCAGACACATGTATTGCAAACTCTAGATGTGGCACTGAATTCCCACTGTGGTTAAGAGGTGGACACCCAACAGTTGGTGATGGAGTGGTCACCCGAGATGTCTGCAGTCACTCGGAAGATTACTGCTGCCATTTCCAGTCCTTTCCCATTAGAGTCAAAGCCTGTCCAGACAAGTATTATGTCTATGAGTTTGTCAAACCAACTACCTGCAATATGGCCTACTGTGCAGGTAATTACTGTGAATGGGATATGAGCAAATCTGTTGCATTTAGTTAGTGTGAATCTGTGTTTGTTTTTATAGTTAAAGTCCATACAAGTTAAGGGCCCATAAGGCCAGAATAATATACAGTAAGTTGGGGATCATGAATTATACAAATTTGATTTGTTACGTCTGAAAATCCTAAATGCGACAAATGTGCCATGCACTGTTTTCTGAAGGAACTTATAGACGGTGACTGATTGTCAGAGTGAATCCTCATTCTCTCCTCACAATAATGGTGAAATATAAGGTAGATGTTTATATTTAGTGCAAGATACTATTACACTCATGTTTAAATACTAACATACAATATAGGGGCATCACTGCAGCATTTTCATTGTATTTATTTGGAGTTACACAGACACCCTAAACCGACCCCAACCTATTACTAAATTAAAACAATTATTAATTGATCAAACCCTTCTCTCAACTCCCCTACCTTCACTGGGACCAAATCACTGCAACGAATCATTTATAATAATAAAGTAGTATTATTACAGGAAATATTAGTGAAGACATGGGAAGAGTATGACAAAAGTCAAGATTCAACCCGTAAAATCAGCATGACAAAGCATATTCACACTGACGTAACACCCTGAGCCACTACAGTGGCACGTGAGGGCGCAGTTTGTCATTCACTCCTGTGTTTCCACAAGACTATTGGAGTGCAAATAATCACTCCATTCTCCATTCTCTTAACTCACTAAACGTCTAACCTGTTAACCAGTTCAACGTCTCTGCCCCATTGTGAAAAATTCAAATATGCCTGCCTTCATTTGACCAGCAGTTGACCCCAAAGAAATGTGTTGTGGCTGTTTTGAACTTGGTCAGAGGTTATTTTGCAGAGACGGGCCACTTCTATTAAAATGAATGGGAGAAATTGAAATGGTCAACGACTGTAGAAAGGAAGTCCCGCCTTTCAGGTAAAAGAGCCAATCAATGTTTAGATACCAACAATGCCTGTCAATCAACTCGAGAATGCGCATGTGAATTAGCTATACAAGAAGGCAAAATTTAGTTTTTTAGTGTAAAAAAAAGTTTTAGGGTAAAGAAGTTTATGATACCAGCATTGTCAGATTTTATTGCTTATTTTAAATATGTTCTTTGATTGTAATCTTGACGAACCGTTTTGGAGATATTTGTTTCCCCATTCAAGTAGATAGGAGCGGCATGTGACTGGAAATAGCCAGAGAATCTTTTAATTAATCAGATAACAACCTCTATCATCAGAGAGAGCATAAAGGTCAACTAGCGTAGTACGACAGTAAGTCACCGTTTGCAGATACCATAGAAAATGAATGGGAGAACCATAAACAGACACCTACCTGTCGCAAAATTGTCCATGTCTTCTCTTATAAAACAGCCATTTTATCACAGTAAACTCCACACATGGTTCATTCCAAAAGGATTTGTTTTGTGTAAAACATGTTGAAGATTAATGGACAGAAGGTCAGTTCATTAAGTGATGAGCTGTTTCCTCCATAGACATCCATAAAAATTATTTAAAAAAAAAACAAAACAAAAAAACGGCCTCTTATCTAGCTCGGCTCTGAAATAGAGTGCATCTGGAAAGTATTCACAGCACTTCACTTTTTCCACATTTTGTTATGTTACAGCCTTATTCCAAAATGGATAAAATTCATTATTTTCCTCAATTCTACAAACAATACCCCATAATGACAATGTGAAAGAAGTTTGTTTGAAATCTTTGCAAATTTATAAAAAAAAAAAAAAAGAAAAAAAAAAAAAGAAAAATCACATGTACATAAGTATTCACAGCCTCAATACTTTGTTGAAGCACCTTTGGCACCAATTACAGCCTCAAGTCTTTTTGAGTATGATGCTACAAGCTTGGCACACCTATTTTTGGGCAGTTTCTCCCATTCTTCTTTGCAGGACCTCTCAAGCTCCATCAGGTTGGATGGGGAGCGTCGGTGCACAGCCATTTTCAGATCTCTCCAGAGATGTTCAATCGGGTTCAAGTCTGGGCTCTGGCTGGGCCACTCAAGGACATTCACAGAGTTGTCCCGTAGTGTGCTTAGGGTCGTTGTCCTGTTGGAAGATGAACCTTCGCCCCAGTCTGAGGTCCAGAGCGCTCTGGAGCAGGTTTTCATCAAGGATGTCTCTGTACATTGCTGCATTCATCTTTCCCTCGATCCTGACTAGTCTCCCAGTTCCTGCCACTGAAAAACATCCCCACAGCATGATGCTGCCACCACCATGCTTCACTGTAGGGATGGTATTGGCCAGGTGATGAGCGGTGCCTGGTTTCCTCCAGACATGACGCTTGCCATTCAGGCCAAAGAGTTCAATCTTTGTTTCTCATGGTCTGAGAGTCCTTCAGGTGCCTTTTGGCAAACTCCAGGCGGGCTGTCATGTGCCTTTTACAGAGGAGTGGCTTCCGTCTGGCCACTCTACCATACAGGCCTGATTGGTGGAGTACTGCAGAGATGGTTGTTCTTCTGGAAGGTTCTCCTCTCGCCACAGAGAAATGCTGGAGCTCTGTCTGAGTGTCCATCAGGTTCTTGGTCACCTCCCTGACTAAGGCCCTTCTCCCCCGATCGCTCAGTTTGGTCAGGCGGCCAGCTCTAAGAAGAGTCCTGGTGGTTCCAAACTTCTTCCATTTACGGATGATGGAGGCCACTGTGCTCATTGGGACCTTAAATGCTGCAGAACTTTTTCTGTACCCTTCCCCAGATCTGTGCCTCGATACAATCCTGTCTCGGAGGTCTACAGACAATTCCTTGGACTTCATGGCTTGGTTTGTGCTCTGACATGCACTGTTAACTGTGGGACCTTATATAGACAGGTGTGTGCCTTTCCAAATCATGTCCAATCAACTGAATTTACCACAGGTGGACTCCAATCAAGTTGTAGAAACATCTCAAGGATGATCAGTGGAAACAGGATGCACCTGAGCTCAATTTTGAGTGTCATGGCAAAGGCTGTGAATACTTATGTACATGTGATTTTTTTTCATTTTTTATTTTTAATAAATTTGCAAAGATTTCAAACAAACTTCTTTCACGTTGTCATTATTGGGTATTGTTTGTAGAATTTTGAGGAAAATAATGAATTTAATCCATTTTGGAATAAGGCTGTAACATAACAAAATGTGGAAAAAGTGAAGCGCTGTGAATACTTTCCGGATGCACTGTAGCTTCCGGGGAGTGTTCCAAAGATGGCCGCCAGTGGATTGACTTGCTAGAAAGATATTGGCTTAATCTCAGCAATGGTGGGCGGAGTTAGTGTAAATAGCCTTTGCCAACAAGATGGGTTATTTACAGTTAATTTAAATAGACACTCTGAAAATTGAATTATTTTTTGATATTGTTGGTTTTCCTTATTTATTAACATTTATATCATCTTTTATCTAAGAATTGAACAGTCGCTAGAGGTTAATTCAAATGCACACAGTTAATATGTACATATTGCTGGTATTTATCAAACACTACATGTTAGCTCACGATTAAACGGTTGTAAAGTTATTACATGGGTGCTATGTGGAGAAATATCTTTGTTTATTTACTATTCTTTGCTCGTGACGAGCGACCCATCCTCAATATCTTTAAATATACAATCTATGCTGATAAACGTTGCAAAAAACAATTAAATAAGACATTTGGTTATATGCAGGCAAAAGCTATGTCTTATTTATAGCTCTTACATGAAGTACACTGCATCTCAGCCAGGGTGACCACAATTTTAAGGGATAGTTCATCCCAAAATAAAGAATTCTCTCATTATTTACTCACCCTCATGATATCCCAGATGTGTATGACTTTCTTTCTTCACCAGAACACAAATGAATAAAAATAGAAAAATATCTCAGCTCAGAAGTTCCTTAAAATGAAAGTGGATGGTGATCTGATTTTTGAAGCTCAAAAAATCACCGACAGTCAGCATAAATGTCATCCATATGACTCCAGTAGTTAAATTAATGTCTTCTAAAGTGACACGATGGCTTTTGGCATGAAAACATCAATATTTAATTACTTTTTAAAATCTAAATCATTGCTTCAGGAGAGGATGGCGTCCAAACGGTCTTTCGTGTGACGTATTACTGTTGCCATGAAACACACGTAATCTCACATTCTCCACTCGGTTGAGACATCCAGGATGAGCACACAAACGCACCATTGTGAGTAAAGAAACAGATAAATACAGATCTAAACCAACAAAGCTTCTATACAGCGTTCCTCCTACTCAGTTGAAAACAGCGCTGCTCTTCTGGGCGTGTCGCACGTGTGTCAGTTCTCATGTGTTTCAAATGGCAATGCGGTTATGCAACACACGTACCACTGCTGACCGGAAGCGATGATTTAGAGTTTAGAAAGTACTTAAATAATTACACCAAAACCATCGTGTCACTTTAGAAAACATTAATTAAACCGCCGGAGTCATATGGATGATGTTTATGCTGACTGTCTGTGATTTTTGGAGCTTCAAAAATCGGATCACCATCCACTTGCATTTTAAGGACCTACTGAGCTGAGATTTTTGAGGAGGCATTGCTTCCGTTGCCTACTCAGAGAAATCGCTAATGACGGTCGCCTCTCCCAAATGACACTGAGCGTGACATGCACAACGAGACGCTCATAAGTTATGAGTCATAACTATTATAAAACAGTTTATTTTTTAAATTATTTTTTTTATTTTTTTTGGGATATTTCTCCCCTTTTCTCCCTAATTTGGAATGCCCAATTCCCAGTGTGCTCTAAGTCTTCGTGGTGGCATAGTGACTCCCCTCAATCTGGGTGGCAGAGGACGAATCTCAGCTGCCTCCACGTCTGAGACCATCAATCCACACATCTTATCATGTGGCTTGTTGAGCACGTTACCGCAGAGACAGAGGCGTGTGGAGGCTTCATGCTATTCTCCGCAGCATCCACGCACAACTCACCATGCGTGCCACCGAGAGCGAGAACCCCATTATAGCGACCACGAGGAGGTTACCCCTTTACCTTCCCTAGCAACCGGGCCAATTTGGTTGCTTAGGAGACCTGGCTGGAGTCACTCAACACACCCTGGATTTGAACTTGTGACTCCAGGGGTGGTAGTCAGCGTCAATACTCGCTGAGCTACCCAGGCCCCCCATAAAACAGCTTATTAAAAAAACAGACAACGTAAGAAACCCGTGATTACATGCAAATTATAACTGTCTGCTTTTGACTTAGAAATGTAAACAGCTTTGAGAACAACACTTGGTTGAGAACAATCGCATGGATTGGATAAGTCAGTATTAATGCCGGGGAAAGAGGGCAAAAAAAATTATGTGTGCCGACAGGTTTTTGCTTAAGCCGCTAAATAATATGGGACTATGTACATATATATATCGTAAAGCCAGAGGTCAGGTTCCTCTCGAGTGTTTTTTTTTTTTTCACCACTAAATAACATTGAAAGAAGTCACTTCAGTCAGTTCAGCTTGCTCTCTGGGGGCTTTAAGACATTAAGACATGATTTTTCATAAAGCTGCTTTGAAACGATGTGTATTGTGAAAAGTGCTAATCAAATATAAATGACTTGAGTGTAGACAAACTTATTTTCTCAAGAACACCATGAAAATTGTGAGTTTATATGAGTTTTTCTCATTACAATCAAACAAATTAATGCTGTTGTTTAAGTTACTTTATTATAGAGCTCTACTTTTTGTTGCCAATGTCAGACACTTTGGTGGCATTTATGATTTAAAAGACATTTATGTTGAATCCTTGAATAAGTTTGAGCAAAATATTTGTGGGTGCTTGTATCGTATCGTATTGTGAAATTTGTGCATTATTACATGCCTAATATATATATATATATATATATATATATATATATATATATATATATATATATATATATATATATGTATGTTCATAAAATGAACATTTTTGTTTTTATTCTATAAAGTACTGACAACATTTCTCCCAAATTCCAAATAAAATTATTGTCATTTAGAGCATTTATTTGCAGAAAATGACAACTGGTCAAAATAACAAAAAAGATGCAGTGTTTTCAGACCTCGAATAATGCAAAGAAAACAAGTTCATATTCATTTATAAACAACACAATACTAATGTTTGAACTTAGGAAGAGTTCAGAAATCAATATTTGGTAGAATAACCCTGATTTTCAATCACAGCTTTCATGCTCTCCACCAGTCTTTCACATTGTTGTTGGGTGATTTTATGCCACTCCTGGCACAAAAATTCAAGCAGGAATTCAGCAGACATTGGAATGGAATGGCATCCATACATGTAGAGATGCTGATTTAAGCAACATTTGGAGTGGTCTCTTAATTTTTCCAGAGCTATATATCAGTGGCGTGCGGTCAGCCCCTTCAAGGGGGTGACATGAACTGAGACGGCAATGTTACTCAAATTATGAAACCCTCTTCCCTGCATTTATTTAACAATGTATATGCATTTAATAAATAAATGCATTAAAATATAGAAATATACAACTTCAAAAACGACTTAAATTTTATGTAGACTACCTCAAATATCTCTGCATTGTTTCTTCTGAAGGACTGTTAACGGTCTGTGACAACCAATCAAATCATGCTGTAGAGCTACATCACAACGTGCCCCCTTCAGAGGATTTTTTGAAGGGTTTTGTGATTCAGTTGTATTAGCAGAGTGATAAAAAATCTCACCGATCAGATGTGTTAATTTCACTATGCAGGTTGACCTTCAGCTGTTTGCCCTATTCACAGATCTCAGGAGAAGGGATTACACTAGGGTGACCATACGTCCTCTTTTTCCCAGACACGTCCTCTTTTTCGGACCTTAAAAAAGCATCCGGCCGGGATTTCTAAATTTGCGAAAATGTCCAGGATTCGGCTTTAGTTGCATTATGACGTGCATCTGGTCTAATACTTCATTTTGTGTGTGCGCATATTTGCATTGCTTTAACTCCTCTTTGTAAGTCCCGCCTTCTCGCACACCAATTGGTCAATTATAAGAGGCTTGCAGCAACTATTGGCCAAATTCCTGCCTGTCAATCTCTCCGCGAACGCGCAAAGCGCTGTTGTGTTCGGCATCAAACAGCTGCTTGACAGTAGCAGCAAATGACAGCTGAGTGGAAACAATGCCCAAACGAAAGTGCAAATTTACAGAAGATTTGCACAAAAATTTCCCATGCTTTCATCCAGGTTGAGATCTGTGGGAGGCAGAATGTATGACATGTAAAGCTGGCACTTATGTGTCAGTTGCTAATAAAGGTGCAAGTGATTTAGAAGCACACATTAGCTCTGCGAAGCATTAAGGGTCAGCAAAAGGTGAAAGTTCATCAGGTAAATTAACGGACTACTTTTTGTGACCAAGTAAAATTGTTATCACATTGCTTCATTTTCCATAGCCATTCAAAATAATAGTAATAGTAAATTAAGGTACACTCATGGCATCAAATATATTATTTAGTACATGGACATTCAAAAGAATGTTGGAAATGTTTATTTATTTATATATATTAATGTTATGCTAATGGAGTGTCTTTTTCACTGTATTAAAGTTTGCATTCACAGTAACACTGTTTTGAACCCTATTATTCCACCCCACCCCAATCCCCCATCCCCCCAGTGAAACAAAAGGTGTCCTCTTTTTGGAAAACCAGAAATATGGTCACCCTAGATTACACACTGAATGAATGTTAAAAAAGGAACGTCATGGTTACTGGTGTAACCTCCATTCCCTGATGAGGGAACGAGATGTTGGTGTCGATGTAGTGACACTAGGGGTCACTCTTGGGAGCCCGAGACACCTCTGGTCTTTGATAAAAGGCCAATGAAAATTGGCGAGTGGTATTTGCATGCCACTCCCTCAAACATACGGGTATAAAAGGAGCTGGTATGCAACCACTCATTCAGGTTTTACGCTGAGGAGCCGATATAAGGTCCGGCCATTTCAGCGGGTAGTTCAGCGTTGTGGCAGGAGGGACCAACGTCTCATTCCCTCCATCAGGGAACGGAGGTTACACCAGTAACCATGACATTCCCTATCTGTCACTCACTCGACGTTGGTGTCGATGTAGTGACACTAGGGGTCCCTATACAAAACGCCACAAGGCTGAACTGTGTTACGTGAACTGGCGGTGTGTGGTGGGCAGACTTGCTGTGTGCCTCATAGCCAGCACACCAGGTCGGCACATAACCTCCCCCAACACAGTTATGAGTGTCGAACGGCCCCTTTTGGGGACAAGTCGACTACCCAAAAATAGAGACAGGCTTAACCCAGTCGTGGCCTCTATTCCCCTTCTCTTTTTCCACTCCCTAAAAAAGAAGGGGGATTATCCGACTGGGCCGCCAGGTCTAGTCGGGCGGTGTCCCTCCCAAGGGGAGGACACCGCGGAGACCACACCTCGCCCCAGAGAGGGGGGATATTTAAGTGGGAAAATACGTCACATGGTCTTTCCAACCATGTGGAGAGCCTTCAAGGTAGATCCTGCCCAATGGGGAGGAGGTACTACAACATGGAGACTGGGGCAGAAGGGCTCTGCCCAAGGAAGACGCAGTTTGCCAGCAGGGAAACGAATTAGTGGAAGATATAGATCACATGGGGTTAGCCTTACAGGGAACCGCCACATGCGGAGCACCTACCCCAGAACTGGGCTCTTAGTCAGCGCGTGTACTGGGCCGGCAGTGAGTCTCTCCGAAAACTCGACTGCCACAGGGCTCGGAGGAAGTCAACCAGAAACAAGTTTTGTGAACACTACTGGGAATTAACAGCGCACGTCTTTAGCTCAAAAGGAGGTGGAAGGCGCTATGTGCAAGCGATACACCCGCTTAAGTTGCGTGCCACCACCTGGGACGAAACCAGTTCCACCCGGAGGTTGTAGAACCTTGCAAAGGTGTTGGGTGTTGCCCAGCCCGCTGCTCTACAAATGTCTGTTAGAAAGGCACCTCTGGCCAGGGCCCAAGAAGCCGCTACACCACGGGTATAATGGGCTCGTAGCCCTACCGGGGGCGGCATGTCTTGGGCGAGATATGCCATAGATATGGCATCAACAAGCCAGTGGGCGATCCTCTGCTTGGAGACAGCGCTTCCTTTCCGCTGTACACCAAAGCAGACAAAGAGCTGCTCAGAGAGTCTAAAGCTCTGCGTGCGATCCAAATAGATGTGCAAAGCACGCACCGGACACAGCAACGCCAGGGCTGGATCTGCCTCCTCCTGGGGCAGCGCTTGCAGGTTCACCACCTGGTCCCTAAAAGGAGTGGTGGGAACCTTGGGCACATAGCCCGGTCGGGGTCTCAGGATCACGTGAGAATAGCCCTGACCGAACTCCAGGCAGGTCACCTACCCTCTTGATGGAAGTGAGCACAGTCAGGAGGGCAGTCTTCAGGGAGAGTGCCTTAAGCTCGACTGACTGCAAAGGCTCAAAGGGGGCTCTCTGTAGGCCCTGAAGAACTACGGAGAGATCCCATGAGGGAACGAGGGGCGGTCTGGAGGGATTCAGCCTCCTAGCGCCTCTTAGGAACCTGATGATCAGGTCGTGCTTCCCTAAGGACTTACCGTCAACTGCGTCGTGGTGTGCTGCTATGACAGCAACGTACACCTTCAAGGTGGAAGGGGACAGCCTCCCTTCCAACCTCTCCTGCAGGAAGGAAAGCACTGATCCGACTGCGCATCTCTGGGGGTCTTCGTGTCGAGAAGAACACCACTTAGCGAACAGACACCACTTCAAGGCTTACAGGCGCATCGTAGAGGGGACCCTAGCCTGAGTGATCATGTCTACCACTGCGGGTGGTAGGCAATCTAGGTCTTCCGTGTCCCATCCAGGGACCAGACATGAAGATTCCAGAGGTCTGGGTGCGGGTGCCAGAGGGTGCCCCGTCCCTGAGAAAGAAGGTCCTTCCTCAGGGGAATTTGCCAGGGGGGAGCTGTCGCGAGGAGCGTGAGGTCCGAGAACCATGTCTGGGTGGGCCAGTAGGTTGCTACCAGGATGACCTGCTCCTCGTCCTCCCTGACCTTGCACAGAGTCTGTGCAAGTAGGCTCACTGGGGGAAACGCGTATTTGCGAATGCCAGGGGGCCAGCTGTGTGCCAGCGCGTCTATGCCGAGGGGAGCCTCAGTGAGGGCGTACCAGAGCGGGCAGTGGGAGGATTCTTGGGAGGCGAACAGATCCACCTGTGCCTGACCGAATCGACTCCAAATCAGCTGGACCACCTGAGGGTGGAGTCTCCACTCTCCTCTGTGGGAAACCTGCCGTGACAGCGCGTCCGCTGTAGCGTTGAGGTTGCCCGGGATATGAGTGGCTCGCAGCGACTTGAGGTGCTGCTGACTCCGGAGGAGGAGATGGCGGGCGAGTTGTGACATACAGCGGGAGCACAGACCGCCTTGGCGCGTGCTTTCCCCGGATCAACGGCCGGAACCTCCACAGTGCGAGCAGAATTGCCAGTAACTCGAGGCAGTTGATGTGCCAACGCAGCTGCGGACCCGTCCAGAGGCCGGTGGCTGCGTGCCCATTGCAAACAGCGCCCCAGCCCATTTTGGAGGCATCTGTCGTGACCACAACGCGCCTGGAGACCAGTTCTAGGGGAACACCTGCTCATAGAAATGAGAGGTCGGTCCAAGGGCTGAAAAGATGGTGACAGACTGACATAATGGCCACGCGGTGTGTCCCGTGGCGCCATGCCCATCTCGGGACTCGAGTCTGGAGCCAGTGCTGAAGCGGCCTCATATGCATCAACCCGAGCAGGGTGGCCACCGCCGAGGATGCCATATGCCCCAGGAGCCTCTGAAAAAGTTTCAGTGGAACCGCTGTTTTCTGTTTGAATGCCTTCAAACAGGCCAGCACCGACTGGGTGAGCTCGTTCGTAAGGCGCGCCATCAGGTAGACTGAGTCCAACTCCAAACCGAGAAAAGAGATGCTCTGAACCGGGAGGAGCTTGCTCTTTTCCCAGTTGACCCGAAGCCCTAGTCGGCTGAGGTGCGAGAGCACCAGGTCCCTGTGTGCGCATAACACGTCTCGAGAGTGAGCTAAGATTAGCCAGTCGTCGAGATAGTTGAGAATGCGAATGCCCACCTCCCTTAACGGGGCAAGGGCAGCCTCTGCGATCTTCGTAAAGACGCGAGGAGACAGGGACAGGCCGAAAGGGAGGACTTTGTACTGATACGCCTGACCCTCGAACGCGAACCGCAGGAAGGGTCTGTGTCGAGGAAGGATCGAGACGTGAAAGTACGTGTCCTTCAGGTCTACCACCGCGAACCAATCTTGATGCCGGACGCTCGCTAAAATGCGTCTTTGCGTCAGCATCTTGAACGGAGTCTGTGTAAAGCCCGGTTCAGTACTCGCAGGTCCAAGATTGGCCGCAACCCACCGCCTTTCTTTGGTACGATGAAGTAGGGGCTGTAAAACCCTTTCTTCATCTCGGCTGGAGGGACAGGTTCTATCGCGCCCTTCCGTAGGAGGGTAGCGATTTCCACGTGCAGGGTAACAGCGTTTTCGTCCTTGATGAAGGTGAAGTGAATACCGCTGAACCCGGGCGGGCGCCTGGCGAACTGAATCGCGTAGCCGAGTTGGACGGTCCGCGATGGATTGGGAAGCGCAAGCCATGCGTCCAAATTCCGTGCGAGGGGGACCAAGGGGACAACGTCGTCGGACGTACCGGCAGGTGGGGCCTCGCGCCGGGGCGGAGCGCGAGGTGCCACAGCACGTCGTGGCTGTGCTGAGTCTAGGGACATCGAAGCACTTACCTGGCTCCTTGTGACCACCCCCGGAACAGCCTGGGACGGGGGAGGAAGAGGCCTGTCCTCGTGACCCGTGGAGGCTGTCACATCGGGGGTGGATTTGTGCCACAGCTGGGCGCTCAGGGGCGGAAAGGGCACCGCTGGAGCGCCAATCCTGCAAGATAAAGCCCGTGGACGGTAGTCGTGGTGACGACCATACACACCGGGTATGTGACCCAGGGAGGAAGGAAGCCGCTCTTTTGCTGAACTGTTGGGTACCGCAGCCACTTGGGCGTGCGGCAAAATCAAACAAAAAGGCAACAAAAGATTTTCCACCCGGCCCTCCACCGGGGGATGGAGTGGTCTTTCTACCAGCTCCATGTGAGTGGGTTCCCTCGTCCCTGGGTTGCCCGTCTCAGGGGCGCTTCGAAGACCTCCGTGGGTTCTTCGGTGCCGGCTGTGAGACGGGTGGCGTCGACTTCCTGCGGTGGGCTCCACGCCAGGGCCGGGCCGGTGCAGTCACCGCAGGGGGATGCCCTTGGCGACGAGCAGACGGGGTGCGGGGTCTTGAGCCACGCCGGGGCAGGATGTGCCGGATTGCTTCCGTCTGCTGCTTTACCGTCGAGAACTGCTGGGCAAAGTCCTCAACGGTGTCGCCGAATAGGCCCGCCTGGGAAATGGGGGCAGCAAGGAACCGTGTCTTGTCGGCCTCGCCCATCTCGACCAGGTTGAGCCACAGGTGGCACTCCTGGACCACTAGTGTGGCCATCGTCCGCCCGAGAGACCGCACCGTGACCTTCGTCGCCCGGAGGGCGAGGTCGGTCGCCGAGCGCAGTTCCTGCATCAAATCTGGGGCGGAACTACCCTCGTGCAATTCTTTCAGTGCCTTGGCTTGGTGGACCTGCAGGAGAGCCATGGCGTGCAGGGCAGAGGCGGCTTGTCCAGCAGCACTGTAGGCCTTGGCCGTCAGGGACGATGTGAACCTACAGGGCTTGGACGGGAGCTTAGGGCGTCCACGCCAGGTGGCGGCACTCTGCGGGTATAAGTGCACCGCGAGCGCCTTATCCACCGGGGGAATCGCCGTATAGCCCCTGGCCGCCCCGCAATCGAGGGTAGTGAGAGCGGGGGAACTGTGGAGTCGGGGTCGGGCAGTAAAAGGTGCCTCCCACGACTTCGTCAGCTCCTCATGCACCTCCGGGAAGAATGGCACTGGAGCGGGGCGCGGCTGGTTTGAGCGGCGCCGTGAGCCCAGAAACCAATCATCAAGCCGCGAGGGTTCAGGGGAGAGCGGAGGGTTCCACTCTAGCCCGACGCTCGCGGCCGCACGGGAAAGCATGTCCATCATTTCGGCATCGGCCTGTAACTGGGCGACCGTCCCCGAAGGGGGAAGCCAAGCTGAGGCTTCTGCGTCCGACTGGACAAGCCCGCTCTCCGATGCTGCGCTCGAGAGCTCATCATCTTCGCGGGCCTCGAACAAGAAGCCAGACTCGCCATGCGACGAGCCGGCGAACTCATCCGGAAGCCCGATTGGGGCAGACGAGCGTGCTGGGGAATGGGAGGTCCGCGGGGGATACCCGGCGGAGGCGATCCCATTGATTTTCCCAAATCGCCCCCAGCGCTAGCCGTGCTGACCTCATACCCGTAGGTAGGAGGACCAAGGCGGGGAGCCGCTGGGGTGGCTTGCTTCCTTACGAAAGCAAGCCGCGACCGCAACGTTGCCATGGTCATGTTCTCGCAGTGAGAACATGAACCATTCATAAACGCTGCCTCCGTGAGGGTCGCGCCCAGACACGAAAGACAGCGATCATGACCATCCGAAGTTGAGAGAAAACGACCGCAACCAGGAATAACACACGAACGGAAAGGCATCTTTAGAAAGACGCGTCTTTAAAAAGACGTTCCGTGTGTGCGCTCTTTTAGAGAAATATACTCTTTTAGAGGGGAAAAACGCTCTTTTAGAAAATATACTCTCTAGTTTTTCTGCCGAAGCGCCCAGGGGCGTTCTCTGCAGTGCACCAGTGCAGAGGAGGGAGAAGCCGTTGCGTCAGATCCAGCAGAGGTGAATGAGCAGTGCTATTCAGCTCAATGAGCATGACCGTTCGGCTCCGAAGAGAAAATCTGAATGAGTGGTTGCATACCAGCTCCTTTTATACCCGTATGTTCGAGGGAGTGGCATGCAAATACCACTCGCCAATTTTCATTGGCCTTTTATCAAAGACCAGAGGTGTCTCGGGCTCCCAAGAGTGACCCCTAGTGTCACTACATCGACACCAACGTCGAGTGAGTGACAGATAGGAAACACTTTTTTTCCTTCAGCCACGTTTAAGGCTTGGAACAATGAACAGTACTGCAGACAGAAAGAAAGCAGTCTTAAAATCGATGGAAGATATTACAGTGAAGAATCCATATAACATTATTTTCTTCAAACTGACTTATTGACAACTACCCTGCAATGTGTGCAATTGTTAATACTCAGTCAAAGAGACTCTCATGATTGCTGTGTCAACAGGCTCCATTGAGTGCTGCTCCCGAATAAAAACGTATGTAAGAAACACAACAGAACAAGGCCACGCTCAAACAGTCAATGTTTGCGTCAGGATTGACAACCGCGAGTATACAACTGAAGTCACAACCGGATTCTAACACCTGTAACCATAGTGACAGTGACCAAAGTAAATATTAAAGATGGCGCTGTCCGTATACCGGTATGTCATTTCACAATTGAAGCGGGATTATTAAATAAACAAGTTCAATTGAGGGGCGAGTTTATACATCAGACCATAATTATCCTTCGGCAGCTTTGAATACTTTTAAACCAAATTCACAGTGCAGCATATGTGTCACGTTTAAAGCAGCTGCTGGATTTTCAGATGACTCACGGCTCATATCTCCTCCATGAGTTAACAGAACTTAAAAACTCGAGACACGTATATGTACAGTGCAGCATGGCTTTACATGGCATTTTATATAATTTATAAATGTATTAGCTAGTGTTTAAAATTAAAAGTGTATATATACACACAAGTGTGTGTGTGTGTGTGTGTGTGTGTGTGTGTGTGCGCTTCATACCTGTTTTCAGATTTCAATATCAGTGTAAATTAGAATTATTTTAAAATTGTATTATTATAACTCATTTATAATATAATTTATTTTTTTCAACAACACTTTTTTAAGGGGGTTTTATTTTATTTTATTTATAGATTATCTCTTTTTTGACCCCTGCTACAACTACACTGTGCTGAACAATCCTTGGAGATTAACCAGCTATTCAAGTGACAGCTACATGTGTGACAAGAATGTCAGCTGGGTCGGCTGGTATCGTCTCTTCATTCAGGGCTGGAACGCAAAGATGTCAGACACATGTATTGCATACTCTAAATGTGGCACTGAGTTACCCACTGTGGTTAAGAGATGGACACCCAACAGTTGAGGACGGAGTGGTCACCCGAGATGTCTGTGGTCACTGGAACGTTGACTGCTGCTATTTACAGTCCTTTCCCATTAGAGTCAAAGCCTGCCCAGACAATTATTATGTCTATGAGTTTGTCAAACCAACTTCCTGCAATTCAGCATACTGTTCAGGTAAATACTGTGTGAGGTGATTGAGTGAGTGTGATTGTGTGTTTAGATAAAGGAATATTCCGGGTTCAACACAAGTTAAGGTCAATCGACAGCATTTGTGGTATAATGTTGATCACCACAAAAATTAATTTAGACTCATCCCTCTTTTTTATTTAAAATTAGCAAACATCTGGGTTTCATTGAGACACTTACAATGGAAGTCAATGGGGACAATCCGTAAACGTTAAAATACTCACTGTTTCAAAAGTATAACCACAAGACATGAACAGCATGTGTGTTAACATGATTCTAGTGTGATAAAATCATTTACTAACCTTTTCTGTGTAAAGTTAAAGCCAATTTTACAACTTTGTTGTCATGATGACATAACACATGTAAACCCTGTATTCCCCCCAAAACGATGATTTAAACAACTTTACAGCTTAAATAATTCACAAGTCCAAGCAGAATAATTAATGTAAGTGCTTTCATAAAATTATAAGCTTCACATTTCTGCCTTTAAACGCTAAAAAATGGCCCCATTTTTATGCTAATCAACATTACGCCACAAAAGCTGTCAATTGATTTTACAGTAACTTGTATTGAACCCGAAATATTCCTTTAAAGATTAAGGATAAAACAGTGCTTAAAGCTGCTGTAAGTGATTACTGTGTCCAGCGGCATCAAACAGATTTAAAATATGCATGTAACTATTTAATCTGCAAACCAAAATTAACAAAGTTATTTATTCTTTAATCATATAAAGATTCTACCAGCATTTTCACTGATCAAACCACAATGTGATGAGTCAAGACAACTCAAACTCTACACATGCAGTATCTTTAAATAACATGAAGTACTGGAACTGACATTTTGATTCAGTCAGAATTATTAAGGGTCTAAACAACAGAGCATGTGAGCGGAGCGGAGCAGGAGTTCAGCGAGGAGTATTTCACTGAAGCGAGGAGTACATTTCACAAGACTGCACTCTGCTCCGCTCTGACCACTCCCAAGGCGTTCACTTTCCACTCCTCCCAGAATGTGCTACATTTCTCATGCAGCCACATGGTTATGTGTACACATTTAATTGTCAAATATCTGGTGTTGGCGGTTGTCCATGATTTCAAACAGTGTCAGAGATAAGCCTGAGAGTAATACACTCAGAGAGATTCCTGCTGGTATCGGCCGAATCAAACAACAGACCGATATGAGGTGAAAGCAAAACACAGATTAGTTTAGTATATGTCTGTAAAGTAATTATTACTGAGGATGTCTGTACTGTAATGTTTAACGTCGATTCGCACAAGATGTCTGTATAAATTACAGATGGGAGTGTAGCCTACAGCATTTCACAATTGTTCACTTTCTCTGCTCATCTGAAGTGGAATGAACTTCCAACCTCCACATGATCTGCTGTTCCCATCTCAACATTCAAGAACCAGATGAAAACACATCTTTTCTGTTAGCACTTAAGCAACCCACACTAACTGCACTTACTACTGCACTTAACCTGCACTTAATGTACAAAAAAAAAAAACATGTGCTAGCATCTTTACTACTCTGTAATGCAGATGTTGTTAAACTTTGTATGACAAATTGCTTGTTATGTGTCTCATTTGTCAGTCGCTTTGGATAAAAGCGTCAGTTAAATGACTAAATGTAATGTAAATGTAATGTTATGTCCGAACAACATACAAACATCTAAATAATTTCCCCCATTCACTCTCAAATGACAAAATTACATGTTTGTTTTTTGTCTCTTTCGCATGGGTAAATAAACAGTCCAAAGCATTAAATGTTTGAGAAAAACAGCCAGATCTGAAGTTCTCATTCACCAGGATTCTTTTCACTTTGAGAACTTAAGAAACAACAATAGTAACAGGCTGGAATGGAGATATATAACCATGGGGTAATTTTTACCAGGTGATAGTAGTTAAAAGACACTGAAATCTTTAATGGTGCAGGAATGTGCAGTCCATAAAAAGTCTGGAAAAATTACTGACAGGAAAATTAAAATCATTGAGAAGCTCTGGCAATAATTGCATTACCCCACGTCCCCGTATAAAAGAAATCCCATCCGAACAGGGCAGAGAGAAAAAGGCTTTTTTTTTTTTTTTTTTTAAAGTAAAACAAGGCGTTGTTTATACAGTTTTGTCATTTGTGCTTATTAGGTCATGTGCTGACACATTTTTTGTATGAGAATCAAACAAATGAACAAAAATTTTGGATGTTGATAAAGAAATTTGTCTCGCCTGTTGTTTTATATTTGTGTCATAGGCTGACACTATATTGCACAAGCTGAACTTCTATCGACACATTCAAATAACAAACAACATATTCAACAGGCAACTAAATCTGAGAATATCCAAGTCGTAATTCCTAACGAATTAGGAGAGACTGTTTTTGTTGCTGTAGGATTTTAAATCTTTTTAATGCGGCAGACGTCCGCTCCACTCCAACATCGTGAGCGAGGAGCAGAGCGATGACATTTGAACTTTAGCGTTGGAGTTGAGCGATCACACATGAGCGAATATTTGAGTGGAGTAACAACTCACTCCATTCCGCTCACATGCTCTGTTAAACAGTAGAGCTGCTAAAGCTTTATCTCATTTTCTTATTATTATTCTGCATAAGAGCGCTGTAAAACAGCAACATATTTGAATCTTTGAATCAGAAAATATCCATTCCAGTTCATTAACTTAAAAGTCGAGTTAATCAGGCAAACTGACAGTTAATTCAAATACTTGCTGGTAAATATATGAACATGTGGCATTATATACTTCAGTAATATTTGAATCTCTGTTGATCAATTGTTTGTCATGAATCTTTTTTTCCCCCCAGAAAACACAAGCATTATATTTGGCAATGCAACAGTCACACAAAAGACAACTTCAGCTGGTAATGTAAAAATGTAATTTTCATTTAGTTTTGATGCCCACATCTGGTTTAATCTGAATACAGATAGTTTTGTCAGAGCAACAGATACAGACACAGATATAGATAATGTCTTCGCTGCACACCCCTAGCTGTTGTAATGCTGTTGTAAATGCAGAAGTAAACTACAGTGGGGTAATCTTCTGTAGCTGTGAATGAGAGATCACAGCTAATATTATTTTTGTGTTCCCATGTGCTCTAACAGCAGAAGAAGATGAAAAAAAAAACAATATTACTTTCCATGATTCCCAAAAGAGAAAAAATTAGAGAACAGGGGATTATGACAGTCAGAAGGGAGAAGATTCAATATTTACTTTCAGTCAGTGTATTTATGAAAAGCAAGTATACATATAGCAGAGAACTCAATATATAGTACTTGCACGTTTCTAACTCATATTGCATTAAGATGGCGCCGTGGATGGCAGACTCGGTGTGGAGTGCTCCAATTGTTTTGTTGTTTTGTTTGTTTGTCCTGTGTTTAGTAATCTTTTTCCAATCAGTTTCACCAGGGACGAACTACTGAATATTCGGCAGCACAAACCAAACAATCTGTTCCCGGTTTTTGACTATTTGGATGCTTTGCTGGACATTTTAGTCGGAGGCACAGCTGTGCTGTTCAAGAGATGCGAGGGAAATGAGCTGGCGCGCTGGTCAGGCTTCGTCAGCACGGCTTTCGAACAGCCCTGCCAAGTATTTATCTAGTGAATCTCCGCTCTGTAGGACAAACCACATCTCTTCACCTGTACAAACAAGGACTTTTCAACCTCTGCTGCCTTGTGCTTCACAGAAACCTGGCTGAGTGAAGCCATTCCGGACATCACGTTACATCTGCCAGGCTTTCAGCTGTTCAGAGCGGATCGCATCGCGGATTTAACTGGGAAAACGAGAGGTGGTGGAACATGCTTTTACATCAATGAAAGTTGGTGTACAGATGTAACAATGTTAAAGAATATGTGCTGTCCTAATTTGGAAGAGCTCTTTATTATCTGTAAGCCTTTCTACTTCTTGGTGAGTGTTTATATCATGCCACACGCGTGCATGAACGCAGCTTTGCAACAGCTGGCTGATCAAATCACAGACACGGAACAACAATACCCGGACTCAGTTATTATTATTCATGGGGATTTTAACAAAGCAAACCTCACACGTGAACTGCCCAAATACAAACAGCACATTACATTCCCAACCAGAGACAGAAATATATTGGGTCATTGCTACACAACAATAAAGGATGCATATCACTCTGTGCCTAGAGCAGCTTTGGGACTCTCGGATCACTGACTGGTTCATCTTCTTCCAACCTACAGGCAGAAACTAAAATCAGCTAAATCTGTAGTAAAGACTGTAAAGAGATGGACCAATGAAGCAGAGCTGGAACTACAAGCCTGCTGTGACTGCACTGATTGGCTGCAGACACTAATCTGGATGAGCTCACAGATACTGTGACATCATATATCAGTTTCTGTGAGGATATGTGCATTTCTACTAGGACTTATTTAACATACAACAATGACAACCTGTGTTTTACAGCAGAACTCAGGCAGCTTCGTCAGGCCAAAGAGGATGCTTACAGACGTGGAGATAAAGTCTTGTACAATCAGGCCAGGAACACACTGAATAAGGAAATCAGAGTGGCTAAAAGAAGATACTCTGAGAAGCTGAAAAACAAGTTTTCAGCTAACATCCCTGCATCAGTGTGGAGTGGCCTGAAAGAATTACTAACAACAGGACTCCTTCCCCCAACACTGTAGGGAACCAACAACTGGCTGACAACTTCAGTGTGTTCTACTGTAGATTTGAAAGGCCCAAACTCACACCCCACACCTGCTCTGACCTTCACTTCACACAAACAGCAACACCTCCTGCAACTCCCCTCTTCCCCCTCCTGCTGCTCAACCTACACTTAAGATATGTGAAGAAGAGGTGTTCTGTGTCTTCCAAAAACAAAAGACAAGGAAAGCACAGGGCCCAGGTGTTGTTTCACCCTCTTGTCTAAAATCCTGTGCTAACCAACTGGCCCCCATCTTCACAATGATCTTCAATAGATCACTAGAGTAATGTGAAGTCCCATGCTGCTTCAAATGCTCAATCATCATTCCTGTCCCAAAGCAACCCAAAATCACAAGTCTACAGACCCATTGCCCTGACGTCTGTGGTCATGAAATCATTTGAGAGACTGGTGTTGGCCCACTTGAAGGACATCACTGGACCATTTCTAGATCCCCTTAAATTTTCTTATCGAGCAAACAGGTCTTTGGAGGCAGTCAACATGGGATTGCATCATATCCCACCACATCTGGACAGACCAGAGACATATGCAAGGATCCTTTTTGGGGACTTCAGTTCAGCTTTCAACACCATCATCCCAGCTATACTCCAGACTAAACTATACCAACTCACTGTTCCCACGTCTATCTGTCAGTGGATTACCAGCTTTCTAACGGACAGGAAGAAGCTAGTGAGACTGGGGAAATTCACTTCCAGCACCTGTATAATCAGCACTGGTGCCCCCCAGGGATGTGTGCTCTCCCCACTACTCTTCTCCCTGTATAGAAATGACTGCACTGCCAAGGACCCCTCTGTCAATCTCTTGAAGTTTGCATATGTCACCACTGTCATCGGCCTCATTCAGGATGACGATGAGTCTGCATACAGAAGGGAAGTTGAACAGCTGGCCGTCGGGTGCAGTCAAAACAACCTGGAGCTGAACACGCTAAGAACAGTGGAGATGATTGTGGACTTTAGGAGGAACACCCCAACACTGACCCCCTCACCATTCTGAACAGCACTGTGGCAGCAGTGGAGTCATTCAGGTTCCTGAGCACTACCATCTCACAGGACCTGAAGTGGGAGACCCACATTGACTCTACTGTGAAAAAGGCCCAGTAGAGGTTGTACTTCCTTCACCAGTTGAGGACGTTCAACCTGCCACAGGCACTGCTGATACAGTTCTACTCAGCATTCATTGAGTCTGTCCTCTGCACTCTAATAACTGTCTGGTTTGGTGCAGCTACGAAATCGGATATCAGAAGACTACAAAGGACAGTTCAGACTGCTGAGAGGATTATAGGTTGCCCCCTGCCCTCCCTTCAAGAACTGTACACTTCCAGAGTGAGGAAAAAGGCTGGAAAAATCACTCTGGACACCACTCACCCAGCCCACTTCCTTTTTGAACTGTTGCCTTCTGGTTGGCGCTACAGAGCACTGAGCACCAGAATCGTCAGGCACAAGAACAGTATTTTCCCTCAGGCTATCCATCTCATGAACAGTTAAAACTGCCCAATTGAGCAATAATTATGTGCAATACACAGTTTAGTCTTTTTATATTTATCCAACACATCCAACCTCTTCTGCCATTACATTCCCTTGCACTGTAAATAACACGTATTTGCACTACGTATATATATATATATATATATATATATATATATATATATATATATATATATATATATATATATATTATTGTGTATTCTATATATACTTTCTTCTATTATATTTTTATTTTATTCTATTTTTATTTATTTCGTAATTATTTTTTATTAGTCTTGTTGCTGTATTGTATTGTTGTACACTGGAAGCTTCTGTCACCAAGACAAATTCCTTGTACATGGCAATAAAGCTGATTCTGATTCTGTGTGTGTTTGATTGCTGTCTGCTCGCTCAGCACACACAACACAAGTAACCTCTGCAGAATTACTTGTTATTTCAATTTCTTAATGTCAGAAAAAAGTCTCTTTATTGCAGTAACATGTCACACTCCACACTGCTTATGAAACTCTGTGCATTGAAAAGTTTTGAAAGATTGACAGATAGTCAAATAGGTTTTATTTTAGCATTTAAGATTTATATTATTAAAACTAATTAGTTCTTCTTTTAACAACACGTTTATTCTTCAATGTTGTCATAACAGGTAATCTCTCTTTTGACCCCTGCAACAATTACACTGTGCTGGACAATCCTTGGAGATTCACCAGCTATACAAGTAGCAACAACATGTGTGACAAGAATGTCAGCTGGGTCGGCTGGTATCGTCTCTTCATTCAGGGCTGGAATGCTCAGATGTCAGACACATGTATTGCAAACTCTAGATGTGGCACTGAATTCCCACTGTGGTTAAGAGGTGGACACCCAACAGTTGAGGACGGAGTGGTCAGCCGATATGTCTGCAGTCACTCGAACAATTACTGCTGCAATTTTGAGTCCTTTCCCATTAGAGTCAAAGCCTGTCCAGACAAGTATTATGTCTATGAGTTTGTCAAACCAACTGTCTGCTATTCAGCATACTGTGCAGGTAAATACTGTGTGAGGTGATATGAGCAGATCTGTGGCATTGAGTCAGTGTGAGTGTGTTTGTGTTTAGTTAAACATTTATCAGAGTTTAAAGCTGCTGTTATAGCATCAATCAGAATTGCAAACATGTTTCCCACCAAACGTCATTGTTTAGAAAAACATGTAGTCTGTCCACAAACTCACCACCAAGTTTTCTGATCAGCAAACATGTGTGATCTGTAGTCAGATTTCCCCTCAAGTCACCAACTCCAATGAGAGCATTTTTATTTTTGGTGAACTATCACTTTAAAGCTGCTTCTGGCAATGTTTTGGAAAACCAGTGACACATAAAATCTCATTTTTGTCTGATACATCTCACCCTCATGCCAGCCCAAATGTCTTTATTTTTCTGCAGATCATAAATGAAGATTTTTAGAAGAATATCTCAGCTCTGTAGGCTTATAAAGGAGTACATTTTAGGCCGTTCTCAAAAAAATTAAAAAATAATTTTAAAACCTGTCGATGCACAGCCCAACAAATTATACATTTGTATAATCCCCCCACAGCAGCCCAACCACTGGAAAAAGTGCTTTATTTAACAAGCTCAATATTGATATAAATATTAACAAATTTATTTAAAATAATGCAGCTGTCAAGTGTTTCTCCTAAACATTGCTTCAAGTTTAAGTAAATATTCGAGGGCTATAATAATAAAATAGAGTAATAAAATAGAGAACTGTCACGGATCCACCGGGCTCTCTCTCTCCCTCACGGCCAACGCTGCGCTCACTCTCTCCTGAGTTCTAATTACCCGCACCTGCACATCATCAGAATGCCAATCATGGACTGCTTACAGGGCCGGCCCAAGCCTTTATGGGGCCCTTAGCAGAATTTGATTTGGGGCCCCCCTGGTGGCCACGGGGGCCCTAAGCAGCCGCTTAGTTCGCTTATGCCTTGTGCTGGCTCTGACTGCTTATATACCCCACTCACACTCTCAGTCACTGTCTGTTCTCATCAATGTTCCTGCAAAGACTACGAACTCCCAAGCCCTTCTATACTTACCTGTTGAAATACTTACCTTGTCGTTTGTTTCCTGTTCCCGAGTTTACTGCGTGTTTCATCCTCTGTGTATTCCTCTAGCGACGTATTCTGTTCCTCTGTGTTGCAACGTTTCCTACAAAGACCAAAAGACTGTTGTGAGTGTTCTGATCATCTGTTCTTTGTTACAATACCCTGTTTGAAGTTTACTCACCTGATGTTCGTGCCATACCAGTGTTTGGATAACCTCACCTGTTTGTTTCACCTCTCACCCATTCCGTTCATCAATAAAACTCGTGATTGAGTCCCGCCTTCTGCCTCTGAGTGTTCTCACCGTGACAAGAACAGATTTAACAGTGCTTTAAAAATATTTTTGGGAACAGCAGCAATTAATCGTTTTAAAATTGTGATATAAAAACATTGAAAAAGTAATTCAATGAAAAATAGAAAAATTTAAATTTACTGTGTGATTATTAGATATACATTAAAGATCACCCAAAAATGAATATTCTGTCATAATTTACTCACCCTCATGCCATCCCAGATGTGTATGGCTTTCTTTAATTTGCAGAACACAAATGAAGATTTTTAGAAGAATATTTCAGCATGTAGGTCCACACAATGCAAGTGAATGGGTGCCAAAAATTTTAAGCTCCAAAAATCACATAAAGGCAAACAAAAACCAATCCATGCAGAGATGTTTATGAGTCTTTCATCTGAAGTATGTGTCAAGTCTGGAGTCTTTCATGAGGTCAAGTCTTAAGTCACTAAAAGTTACAAAATCTTCATATAACTGTATATATATATATATATATATATATATATATATATATATATATATATATATATATATATATATATTAAATACTGTACTTAAAAATGTATTAATGAATGATCTTTAAAATCTAGGATATTAATAGGATTCTACCTGAACTTGTAAAAATTTATTTTATTTTAGTTTATGATTTCACCGACTTAATTAACTTATCCTGTACTGTTTTTTTTTTTATTTTATTTTTTTATTAAAGGTGCCACAGTTTTTCTTACGGTCAGTTCAACAAGGCTCAGAACGTGCACACAAGCAATGCAATATGACATATCATATGCAATGTGGTGTAATGTGATATTATTAGAAATTTATTATTAACAGTTTGACAAAACTTGCCAGCTGTTCTCTATCTGTCACTCACTCGACGTTGTGTCGATGTAGTGACACTAGGGGTCACTCTTGGGAGCCCGAGACACCTCTGATCTTTGATAAAAGGCCAATGAAAATTGGCGAGTGGTATTTGCATGCCACTCCCCCGGACATACGGGTATAAAAGGAGCTGGTATGCAACCACTTATTCAGATTTTCTCTTCGGAGCTGAACAGTCATGCTCACTGAGCTGAATACTACTGTTAATTTACCTCTTTCAGCGGCTTCTCCCCCTTCTGCACTGGTGCACTGCAGAGAATGCCCCTGGGCACTTCGGCAGAAATAAAAGAGTATATTTCTCTAAAAGAGTATATTTCTTTAAAAGAGCGGCACACACGGAACGTCTTTTTAAAGATGCGTCTTCCTAAAGATGCTTTTCCGATTGTGTGTTATTCCTGGTTGCGCTCGTTATCTCTCGCCTTCTGACGATCACGATCACTGTCTTTCATGTCTGGGCACTGCTCACGCGGAGACAGCATTCGTGGATGGTCATGTTCTCATTGCGAGAATATGTCCATAGCAACGTTGCAGTCGTGGCTCGCCTTCATAACAAAGCAAGCCACCCCAGAGGCTCCCGCCTCGGTCCTTTTACCCACGGTTATGAGGTCAGCATGGCTAGCACTGGGGGCAATTTGGGGACCCCAATGGGACCGCCTCCGCCGGGTATCCCCCCACGGACCTCCCATTCCCCAGCACTGCCCCGATCGGGCTTCCGGATGAGTCCGCCGGCTCGTCTCACGGCGAGTTCGACCTCTTATTCGGAGCCCGCGAAAGTGATGAGCTCTCGAGCGCAGCATCGGAGAGCGGGCTCGTCCAGTCGGAAGCCTCAGCTGGGCTCCTCCCTTCGGGGACAATTGACCAGTCACAGGTTGATACGGAGATGATGACATGCTTTCCCGGGCAGCCGCTCAAAGCCACGCCCCGCCCCCGTTCCTTTTTTCCCGGAAGAGAATGAAGAACTGACAAGGTCGCGGGAGGCACTTTTTACTGCCCGGTCCCGATCTTTTCAGCTTCCCCGCCCTCACTACCCTCGATGGTGGGGCGGCCAAGGGCTATTCGGCAATCCCCCGGTGGATAAAGGCGCTCCTATGCACCTATGCCTGCAGAGCACCGCCACCTGGCATGGACGCCCTAAGCTCCCATCTAAGCCCTGTAGGCTCACGTCATCCCTGATGGCTAAAGCCTACAGTGCTGCTAGACAAGCAGCCTACGCCCTGCACGCCATGGCTCTCCTGCAAGTCCTCCAAGGTGCTAAAGGAACTGCACGCGGGTAGTTCCGCCCCAGGATTGATGCAGGAACTGCGCTCGGCAACCGACCTCGCTCTCCGAGCGACGGAGGTCACGGTGCGGTCTCTCGGGCGGACGATGGCCATACTAGTGGTCCAGGAGCGCCACCTTTGGCTCAACCTGGTCGAGATGGGCAAGGCTGACAAGACACGATTCCTTGCTGCCCCCATTTCCCAGGTGGGCCTATTCGGCGACACCATCAAGGACTTTGCCCAGCAGTTTTCGATGGTGGAGCAGTAGACAGATGCTAGCCGGCATATCCTGCCCCGGCGCGGCTCAAGATCCCGCACCCTGTCTACTCATCGCCAAGGGCATCCACCTGCGGTGACTGCACCGGCTCCGCTGCAGCCCGCCCCTTCAGCCCGGCCCCAGTGTGGAGCCCACCACAGGAAGCAGACGCCACCTGTCTCGCGGCCGCCCAGAACCTGTGAAAGGCTTCAAAGCGCCCTTGAGACGGGCAACCCAGGGACAACAAAACCCGCTGCTCTGGAGCTGGTAAGCAGATCTCTCCATCTTTTTGTTACCTTTTGCATTTAATTGCACTGCATGCCCAAGTGGCTGCAGTACTCAAGAGCTCAGCAAGAGTGGTTTCCTTGTTCCCTGGGTCACGTATCCAGTGTGCACGGCCGTCATCACGACCACCGTCCACCACTCTATTTGGCAGGTTTGGCGCTCCAGCAGTGGTCTCCCGCCCCTGAGCGCCCAGCTGTGGCACAGATCCGCCCCCGATGTGAAAGTCTCCACGGGTCACGAGGACAGGCCTCTTCCTCCCCCATCCCAGGCTGTTCCGGGGATGGTCACAAGAAGCCAGGTAAGTGCTTGGATGTCCATAGACTCAGCACAGCCACGATGTGGTGTGGCACCTCGAGCTCCACCCCGCCGCGAGGCCCCACCTGCCGGTACGTCCGATGACGTTGTCCCTTTGGTCCCCCTTGCGCGGAACTTGGACGCATGGCTTGCGCTTTCCAATCCGTCGCAAGGGCTGGTCCGGACCGTCCTACGGAAGGGCACGATAGAACCTGTCCCTCCAGCCGAGATGAAGAAGGGGTTTTTCAGCACCTACTTCATCATACTGAAAAGAGGCGGTGGGTTGCGGCCAATCTTGGACCTGTGAGTTCTGAACTAGGCTTTACACAGACTCCCGTTCAAGATGCTGACACAAAAACGCAGTCTGGCGAGTGTCCGGCATCAAGGTTGGTTCGCGGCGGTAGACCTGAAGGATGCGTACTTCCATGTCTCAATCCTTCCTCGACACAGACCCTTCCTGCGGTTTGCGTCCGAGAGTCAGGCGTATCAGTACAAAGTCCTCCCTTTCGGCCTGTCCCTGTCTCCTCGCGTCTTTACGAAGGTCGCAGAGGCTGCCCTTACCCCGTTAAGGGAGGTGGGCATTTGCATTCTCAACTATCTCGACGACTGGCTAATCCTAGCTCATTCTCGAGACATGTTGTGCACACACAGGGACCTGGTGCTCTCACACCTCAGCCGACTAGGGCTTCAGGTCAACTGGGAAAAGAGCAAGCTCCTCCCAATTCAGAGCATCTTTTTTCTCGGTTTGGAGTTGGACTCAGTCTCCTTGACGGCGCGCCTTACAAACGAGCATGCCCAGTCAGTGCTGGCCTGTTTGAAGACATTCAAACAGAAAACAGCGGTTCCACTGAAACATTTTCAGAGGCTCCTGGGGCATATGGCATCCTCGGCGGTGGCCACCCCGCTTGGGTTGATGCATATGAGACTGCTTCAGCACTGGCTCCAGACTCGAGTCCCGAGATGGGCATGGCGCCAAAGGACACATTGCGTGGTTATCACGCCGGTCTGTCACCGTCTTTTCAGCCCTTGGACCAACCTCTCATTTCTACGGGCAGGTCTAGAACTGGTCTCCAGGTGCGTCGTCGTCATGACAGACACCTCTGAAACGGGCTGGGGCACTGTTTGCAACGGGCATGCAGCCGCCGGCCTCTGGACGGGTCCGCGACTGCATTGGCACATCAACTGCCTCGAGTTGTTGGCAATTCTGCTTGACCTGCGGAGGTTACGACCATTGATCCAGGGCAAGCACGTGTTAGTTCAGACAGACAACACAACAACGGTAGCATATGTCAACCGCCAAGGTGGTCTGCGCTCTCGTTGTATGTCACAACTTGCCCACCGGCTCCTCCTCTGGAGTCAGCAGCACTTCAAGTCGCTGCAAGCCACTCACATCCCGCGCAACCTCAACACTACACCGGACGCGCTGTCACGACAGGTTACTCTCAGGGGAGAGTGAAGACTCCACCCTCAGGTGGTCCAGCTGATTTGGAGTCAATTCGACAGGCACAGGTGCACCTGTTCGCCTCCCAAGAATCCTCCCCACTGCCCGCTCTGGTACGCCCTGACTGAGGCCCCCCTCGGCATAGACGCGCTGGCACACAGCTGGCCCCCTGGCATGCGCAAATATGCATTTCCCCCAGAGCGCCTGCTTGCACAGACCCTGTGCAAGGTCAGGGAGGACGAGGAGCAGGTCGTCCTGGTAGCACCCTACTGGCCCACCCAGACGTGGTGCACGGACCTCACGCTCCTCGTGACAGCTCCCCCCAGGCGAATTCCCCTGAGGAAGGACCTTCTTTCTCAGGGACGGGGCACCATCTGGCACCCGCACCCAAACCTCTGGAATCTCCATGTCTGGCCCCTGGACAGGACGCAGAAGACCTAAGCGGTCTACCACCTGTGGTAAAAATCTCTGAGCAGCTCTTTGTCTGCTTTGGTGCACAGCGGAAAGGAAGCGCTTAACTATGGCATATGTCGCCTAGGACATGCCGCCCCCGGTAGGGCTACAAGCCCATTCTACCAGGGGTGTAGCAGCTCCCTGGGCCCTGACCAGGGGTGCCTCTCTAACAGACATTTGCAGAGCAACGGGCTGGGCAACACCTAACACCTGTGCAAGGTTCTACAACCTCCGGGTGGAAATGGTTTTGTCCCAGGTAGTTGCACACAACACAAGCGGATAAGCCCAGGATAGCTGGCCAGGTGTATCGCTTGCACATAGCGCACATAGTGTTCACAAACTTTGTTCCCTGGTTGACATCTTCCTAGCCCTGTGGCAGTCGAGTTATCGGAGAGACTCACTGCCGGCCCAGTACACGCGCTAACTAAGAGCCCTGTTCTGGGGTAGGTGCTCCGCATGTGGCGGTTCCCTGTAATGCTAACCCCATGCGATTATATATCTTACTGTAAGGGGGTTCAGTGGAAAGGAGGAGGCGAGAACCGGCTTGACAACTTAAATAATAATTTATTAACTAAAAACACAACCAAAAACACACAACCAAAAACACAGAACTAAAAACACAGCACAGCTGTCTGTAATTCTCTCTCTCTCTCTCGAACTGTCGTCCCCGGCCGCCTTTATCCCTCGCGCGCCCCATCAGGCTGATTGGGGAACGGGTGTGTCTCATTCCAACCCGGCCCCGCCCTCCTCGGCTCTACACTCCTCCCGGCGTTGCCTCAGGCCGGGGAGCCCCGCCGGCAGTCGGGGCATAAGGCACGCCCCCCCAACCCGGCCCTCACCCTTCCTCTCCGGGTGGGGGGGCGTGCCTTATGCCCCGACTGCCGGCAGGTCCTCCCCGCCTTCCTCGACCTGGGAGGAGACACGAGGGGAAAAAAAAACAACACAAAATGGCGAGGGAAAGGCCAACACGGAGCGGCAGAGAGAGAGAGAGGAGAGAGAGAAAAAAAAACTCACCGGTTCTCTGATGCGCCGTTGCGTGGTCCTCGATCACTACTCCACCCTCTCAGGCGGACTGCAGCCGCTCCTCCCCGGGCGGACCGGAGTCAGACCTCTGACCCCCAGCGGACAGAATGCCCCTCCGTGTTCCCGGCGTCCCGTGGGGACTCTCCTCCGCCCCTGGCAGCGGCCCTACCACTCCAGGCGGTCGGGGAGTCACTTCCCTCCTCCCCCCCGCAGACGGCGGTCTTCTCTCGACCCCTCCGCGTTCCCGGGGGACGGCAGGGCACTCCTCCGCCCCCGGCAGCGGCTCCCTCGCTCCAGGCGGTCGGGGAGTCCCGTCCCCACTCACCTCGCGGACGGCGGCCGTTCCCCGCGTCCGGGTAGTCAGGCTACTCCATCCCCCGTCGGACGGCAGCGGCGCTCCCCTGGGTGGACGGCAGTGTCGAGGACTCTGCGACGGGAATCCCTCCTCCTTCCCGGGTTTCGGCACCAGTGTAAGGGGGTTCAGTGGAAAGGAGGAGGCGAGAACCGGCTTGACAACTTAAATAATAATTTATTAACTAAAAACACAACCAAAAACACACAACCAAAAACACAGCACAGCTGTCTGTAATTCTCTCTCTCTCGAACTGTCGTCCCCGGCCGCCTTTATCCCTCGCGCGCCCCATCAGGCTGATTGGGGAACGGGTGTGTCTCATTCCAACCCGGCCCCGCCCTCCTCGGCTCTACACTTACGCTAATTCGTTTCCCTGTTGGCAAACTGCATCTTCCTTGGGCAGAGCCCCTCTGCCCCAGTCTCCAAGTTTGTAGTAACTCCTCCCCCATTGGGAAGGATCTACCTTGAAGACTCCGCACATGGTTGGAAAGACCATGTGATGTATTTTTCCACTTAAATATCCCCCCCTCTCTTTGGGTGTGCTATGGTCTCCGCGGTGTCTTCCCCTTGGGAGGGACACCCCCCGATTAGACCTGGCGGCCCAGTTGGATAATCCCCCTTCTTTTTTATGGAGTGGAAAAAAAGAAGGGGAAAAGAGGCTACGACTGGGTTAAGCCTGTCTCTATCTTTTGGGTAGTTGAAAATTGTACACGTGCTGATTGCAAGGCTAAAATACTCTATAAAATCTCTCTCTCTCTCTCTCTCTCTCTCTCATGCATGCACACACACATACAGAGAGAGAGAGAGAGAGAGAGAGTAGAGGTGGTATACATTTGTGCTCAAAAGTTTGCATACCCTGGCAGAAATTGTGAAATTTTGGCATTGATTTTGAAAATATGACTGATCATGCAAAAAGCTGTCTTTTATTTAAGGATAGTGATCATATGAACCCATTTATTATCACATAATTGTTTGGCTCCTTTTTAAATCATAATGATAACAGAAATCACCCAAATGGCCCTGATCAAAAGTTTACATACCCTTGAATGTTTGGCCTTATTACAGACACACAAGGTGACACACACAGGTTTAAATGGCAATTAAAGGTTTAATTTCCCACACCTGTGGCTTTTTAAATTGCAATTAGTGTCTGTGTATAAATAGTCATTGAGTTTGTTAGCTCTCACGTGGATGCACTGAGTAGGCTAGATACTGAGCCATGGGGAGCTGAAAATAACTGTAAAAAGACAATGGAACTTTATAAAGATAGAAAAGGATATCAAAAGATATCAAAAGCCTTGAAAATGCCAGTCAGTACTGTTCAATCACTTATTAAGAAGTGGAAAATTCGGGGATCTCTTGATACCAAGCCAAGGTCAGGTAGACCAAGGAAGATTTCAGCCACAACTGCCAGAAGAATTGTTTGGGATACAAAGAAAAACCCACAGGTAACCTCAGGAGAAATACAGGCTACTCTGGAAAAAGACGGTGTGGTTGTTTCAAGGAGCACAATACGACAATACTTGAACAAAAATGAGCTGCATGGTCGAGTTGCCAGAAAGAAGCCTTTACTGCACCAATGCCACAAACAAGCCCGGTTACAATATGCCCAACAACACCTTGACACACCTCACAGCTTCTGGCACACTGTAATTTGGAGTGACGAGACCAAAATAGAGTTTTATGGTCACAACCATAAGCGCTATGTTTGGAGAGGGGTCAACAAGGCCTATAGTGAAAAGAATACCATCCCCACTGTGAAGCATGGTGGTGGCTCACTGATGTTTTTGGGGTGTGTGAGCTCTAAAGGCACGGGGAATCTTGTGAAAATCGATGGCAAGATGAATGCATCTCATTAGGTTAATTTCTATTCTTAGGGAATGACCCTAAGCACAAGGCCAAGTTGACCCTCCAGTGGTTACAGTAGAAAAAGGTGAAGGTTCTGGAGTGGCCATCACAGTCTCCTGACCTTAATATCATCGAGCCACTCTGGGGAGATCTCAAACATGCGGTTCATGCAAGATAACCAAAGACTTTGCATGACCTGGAGGCATTTTGTCAAGACGAATGGGCAGCTATACCACCTGCAAGAATTTGGGGCCTCATAGACAACTATTACAAAAGACTGCACGCTGTCATTGATGCTAAAGGGGGCAATACACAGTATTCAGAACTTAGGGTATGCAGACTTTTGAACAGGGTTCATTTCCTTTTTTTCTTTGTTTCCATGTTTTGTTTTATGATTGTGCCATTCTGTTATTATCTACAGCTGAATATGAATCCCATAAGAAATAAAAAAATGTGTTTTGCCTGCTCACTCATGTTTTCTTTAAAAATAGTACATATATTACCAATTCTCCAAGGGTATACAAACTTTTGAGCACAACTGTATATACTAAGAAAACATTGATCAAATGAAGCACTAGGTTTAAATTGACACAACCTCTGGTTGGCGATCATAATGAGCTATGTAGCTACACTTCCCAATGTTTGCGACAGTACAGTTTTTGCTAGCTTTGTGTGTTATTTAATTTGACTAACCTTTGAGATTGTGTTCTTCCTGAAACTTCTGCTTCTGAGGGCACAACCAAATGTGAGCACAAATGGCATGGCAGGTGCTGCCATGTTTTATGGGACTCTTATCACATTTCGGGGTTTAAATGGATATACATCACCGAATTCAATGATAAGGGTCCAATCGATCGTGACACATGGAGAAATGTGATGCAGATGTCATAAAACCATACAAATAAAACAATAATTCGTCCTTTAAGATATTAATAATTAAGGTTAAAAGACTCGAGTAATTTTTGAAATATTCACGAGTCCTTTGTGTCGAGTCGAGTGAAGGCTTAAGTCATTTTAGGTCGAGTCTGGAACTGAGTCTGAAATCTATAAAAATGTGACTCATGTGCGACTCAAGTCCAAGTCTCTAACTTGAGTCCCCATCTCTGTTCAGAAGTGATATGATAGGTGTGGGTGAGAAACAGATCAATATTTAAGTCCTTTTTTGCTTGAAATTCTTCTCCCTGCCCAGTAGGGGGGTGATATGCATGAAGAATGTGAATCACCAAAAACAGAAGTTGAAAAATATGAAAGTTAACATGGACATTGACTGAGCAGAGAGGAGAATTTATAGTAAAAAGAATTTAAATATTGATCTGTTTTTCACCCAAACCTGTCATATCACTTCTGAAGAGATTGATTTAACCACTGGAGTCTTATGGATTACTTTTATGCTGACTTATGTGATTTTTGGAGCTTCAAAATTCTGGCACCCATTCATTTGTATTGTATGGACCAAAAGAGATGAGATATTCTTCTAAAAATCATAATTTGTGGTCTGCTGAAGAAAAAAAGTCACACACATCTGGGATGGCATGAAGGTGACTAAATAATGAGAGAATTTTCATTTTTGGGTGAACTATCCCTTTAATAAAGATTCAGTACAGTAGGAGTTTGACTGGAATGCAGACCTGTTATTAAAATGTATTGTGCTTAAAGCTTCTGAAGTTATCTAGCCAAGGACGGTGAGTGCTTTTCTGTCTTTTTCTTGTCAATATTGTTTGATTAATACAAACATTGGTCTTATAACAGCTGCAGCACGTTTATAGGCTGCATCTGCATTACTTACATTCATATCACATCAAGAAGCAGTTTTAAATGTTCCCACGCGCAGCTGTATTCACCACAAGAAACAAGCACTCTATAGAGAGCACATAAGAACACGAGCGTTTAAAAAGCTTCTGGCTGTAGACATACTGAGTCTGAGAACTGAGTCAGTACTCGGTACTGCCGGTTCTTCAGACGAAAGAAAGTCTGTATGTAAATTATGAGAGAATTTTATTTTTGGGTGAAGTATTCCTTCAAAATAAATGTAGCTCCTCTGCAAACTAAAATTCAATCATCATATATTTTTAAATCATAGAAAGATTGTACCATATTGTCTTATCAAACGACAGTGTGTCGGGATAGGACCACTCTTATAACTCTACACATACAGTATCTAGAAATGAAGCGGACAATTAAAGATTATGTAATGGTGGTAATAGAGCAGCATACACCGATCAACCACAACATTAAAATCACCTACCTAATATCGTGTAGGTCCCCCTCATGCTGCCAAAACAGCTCTGACCCATCAAGGCATGGACTCCACAAGAACTCTTGAAGGTGTCCTGTGGTATCTGGCACCAAGACGTTACTAGCAGATCCTTTAAGCCCTGTAAGTTACGAGATGGGGCCTCCATCGATCTGACTTGTTGGTCCAGCACATCTCATTGATGCTCAATCAGATTGAGATCTGGGGAATTTGGAGCCCAGGGCAATACCTTGAACTCTTTTTCATGTTCCTCAAACCATTCCTGAATAATTTTTACAGTGTGGCAGGGCACATTATCCTGCTGAAAGAGGCAACTGCCATCAGGGAATACTATTGACATGAAGGGGTGTATGTCTGCAACAATCTTTAGGTAGGCGGTACATGTCAAAGTAACATCCACATGAATGCCAGGACCCAAGGTTTCCCAGCAGAACATTGCCCAGATCATCACACTGCCTTCTTCCCATAGTGCATCCTGCTGCCATCTCTTCCCCAGAGAAACGACGCACACGCACCCACCAGTCCACAAGATCAAAAGAAAAAGTGATTCATCAGACCAGGCCACCTTCTTCTATTGCTCCATGTTCCAGTTCTGACGCTCACGTGCCCATTGTAGGTGCTTTCGGCAATGGACATGGGTCAGCATGGGCACTCTGACCGGTCTGCGGCTGCGATGCACAGTGTGTTCTGACACCTTTTTATCATGGCTTTTAAGTTTTTCTGCAATTTTTGCTACAGTAGATCTTCTGTGGGATTGGACCACACGGGCTAGCCTTCACTCCCCATGCGCATTAGTGATTCTTGGGTGCCCATGACCCTGTCGCCAGTTCACCGGTTGTCCTTCCTTGGACCACTTTTGGTAGGTACTAACCACTGCATATCAGGAACACCCCACAAGACCTGCCATTTTGGAGATGCTCTGACCCAGTTATCACAATTAGGCCCTTGTCAAAGTCGCTCAGATCCTTACGATTGCCCATTTTTCCTGTTTCCAACACATGAAATTCAAGAACTGACTGTTCACTTGCTGCCTAATATATCCCACCCAGGTGCCATTGTAACAAAATAATCAATGTTATCCACTTCACCTGTCAGTGGTTTTAATGTTGTGACTGATCAGTGTGTGTATATATATATATACGTATACACACACACACACAGACAGACACACAGCTATATATGGAGTGTTGGAATATTGGATTACTGGAATGTTTTGAAAGATTTCATACCAGTGTCAAATAGAATTATATTCTTTCTCTTTTTTTTAATTCTGTAATTCTATGATTATAACCGTTATTATACCAATGTTACCATGACAGATTATCTCTCTTTTGACCCCTGCTACAACTACACTGTGCTGAATGATACTTGGAGATCCATCAATAATACAAATAACTCCCTCATGTGTGACAAGAATGTCACCTGGGTCGGCTGGTATCGTCTCTTCATTCGGGGCTGGAACGCTCTGATGCCAGACTCATGTGTTGAAACATATAGATGTGGCACTAATTTCCCACTGTGGTTAAGAGATGGACACCCAACAGTTGGTGATGGAGTGGTCAGCCGATATGTCTGTGGTCACTGGAACAATGACTGCTGCTATTACCAGTCCAATCCCATTAGAGTCAAAGCCTGCCCAGACAATTATTATGTCTATGAGTTTGTCAAACCAACTTTCTGCAATTCAGCATACTGTGCAGGTAAATACTGTGTGAGGTGATATGAGCAAATCTGTTGTATTGAGTCAGTATGAGTGTGTGTTGAGATAAAGGAAAATTCTGGGTTAAATACAAATTGAGCTCAATCGACAGCATGTGTTGTATAATGTTGATCACCACAAAAGTACATTTTGACTTGTTCCTCCTTTTCTTAAAAAAAAAAAAAAAAAAAAAAGCAAATAAATAAATAATAATAATCTTGGTTCCAGTGAGGCACTTACAATGGAAGCAAATGGGGGTCAATTTTCAAACGTTAAAATACTCACTGATTCAAAAGTATAAACACAAGACATAAACAATGTGTGTGTTAACATGATTTTAATGGATCCCTTCGTATACTGCTGTTAAAAAAAAAAAAAAAAAAAAAAAAAAGGAAAAAGACTTTTGATTAATTTAATTGTTTTCCCACCCCGAAAACTGCTGAATTGAAAATAAATTGCCTTTTTTTTTTCTTTCTTTCTTTCTTTGGCACAAGTGCTGAAGTGCTCTAAAATAGATTTTGGAGAAAACAACAAATATTGCCACCATCAGCCAATCAGATTTCAGCAGTCAGTACTTTTGTTTTAAATGGATAATCATTAGAAAATGTGGAATATACAGAATACATTAGCATTCACACATTTGGCAATGGTGGCCATTTTACTACTTTAGTCATGAACTTGAACCCTGATGATTTTTTGACTTGCTGCTCTATATTGTCATAGTCTTCATGATTAATTCTGTCATTCCTGGTATTATTTCAACAGCTTCCAGAATCATCATTCCAAATATCACGCTGCCGGAGGAATGCAAGGTAAGAGTTTCTGAAATTGAGGTTTCAGACACAGTTGACCCTTCGCTAAGTCCCGCCTTAAAAGCGCTTCTGACCAATCCTGCCTTAGCGACTGTTGCCTTGCCGCTATTACTCTGACACACATTTGCTATATTCCAATGACATTCTATGGAAGTAAAGTGAGTTTGAGTATATTTAAGCAGGATTTTATAAAGATTATAAAAAAAAATAAAAACAGTTGTCACCGGGTTATTTGTAATAGCAACACGAGTTACCCAGAGAGGATACACGCTGTGTTTATCTTTCTTAAAAATAATAATAATAATAATAATAATTGAATAAATCTGGAGAAGAGCATGTTCTGGATTAAACTGTGTCAGCCCTCATTTAATAAACAGTCACAGCATCAAAATGAGTGTGTTACAGGGATCCCCGGATCTAGGGGGGTGCTGGGATAAGTGACTTTGGGCTTGTTTTGTAAGAAAGTCACTTGCAAAAATGTGCAGGCGCAGGCTGTGTTTTTTCTGGCTTATTTTCAGTATTCAGTCAGCAGATTTTGGGCTTGCTTGGGCTTAACACTTAGCACAATATGACCCACCACTGACAGCAGCTGCCAGCTGTCAAATCTCCCCATCTGCTGTTCAAGCCGCACTCTACATCAGGCATGCCAATCATCTGGTAAGTGGAAGAGAACAAAACAACACGTGCAGCACATGCCGTAAACTGGATCAGTGAGTGAAACTGTCACAAGGCAACCCACAATATGAGAACATAAAACATGAAAAAAAACAAAAAAAACAAAAAAAATTATGAAGAAAGTGAGTTTCTCTGTTGTTTCCAAGTCTTCACTAGATGATTATTAGGAAACCTATGGTTTTTGTTAGTATTCTTATTATTAGGGGTCAAACCCTGAAGGGGCGAAAGACCCCTATTGTTTTCATTAGTTTTCTTATTATTATTATGCTTCCGCTTCTTCTTCCGCTCTTGAGTCTATGGCAGCCCATAGAACCGCTTGCGGAAATGTTATGAAATTTGGCACACAGATAGAGGACTGTCTGATCTGTTACCACAGAAAATGTGGCATCTCTACCTCAAACCCTCTAGCACCACCAACTGCCCAAATTTGCACTCACTAGAAATGAAATTATTTTTTCCTCTGATTCCTTGTCTCAAGACGATTCAAATGCACCCTATGTTTTTTAAAAAACCTACTTTTTCAAACTTGTCCTAGGCCGTTTGTCTGATTTGCACAAAAATTGGCCTGCATCATCTAGAGGCACTCACGTCAAAAATGTATTCATAGAATTTTATAAACCATACCGTTTTCAAATGGTGCTTCAACGAATTTGACGATGAGCACACCAAAATGGACGTGAGGGTATATCTCTGTAATGCTTTAGCGTATTTATACCAAACTTAGAATTTGTCATAGGCACTTTGACTCGAGGGTGCCTGCTCAGTTTCGGAACAGTGCCACCTAGTGGTCATGAGATATGAAAAAGTTAATTTTTGCTTATAACTTCTGAAACGTTTGTCATAAAATCATCAAATTGGTCTCATTAGATTCAGTGGGGTATTGCGAGTCCAACGATAGGAAAAATTCCGATGTCGGCCATTTTATACGTCAGCCATTTTGAATTTAGTTATAAAATGCTGTATTTTAATGACTTGGCATATTGTTACAAAACTCAGTATGTGTCTTTGGTACCATGCTCTGAAGGGACTCAAAAAGTTTCGGGACAGCGCCACAATGTGGTCAAAAATATAATGCTATTTCTAAAAATGTTAATAGCTATAGACTCCTTTTGCCTACTGTCAAGAGACTGGTCTTGATGGATTCCGTGGTTCATGCCGAGAACAATGATACCAATTATGTCATGATCAAGCAAACTTCCTGTCCAATATGTTTTAATATTTTGAAAACCTACTTTTTCGAACTCCTCCTAGACTGTTTGTCTGATTTGCACAAAAATTGGCCTGCATAATCTAGAGGAACTCATGACAAAAATGTATTCACAGAATTTTGCCATAAACCATACGTTTTCGAATGCCGCTTCAACGAATTAGATGAAGAACGTGCAAAGTTGAACTTGAGGCTGTATCTTCGCAACACTTTGAGGGATTGGGATGAAACTTGGTACGTGTCATCATCATTAGGCCCTGAAGTTACCTGCAGCATTTTGGCACACTGCCCCCTACTGGTCAGGAGATAGAAAATTGGATATTTTGGTTTATAACTCTTGAATGCTTTCCTGCATGATAACCATCATGCCCAGATACTACCCGAGCAGTTTCAGAACAGCGCCACATACTGGTCAAAAATTCTAAGAACTAGCTATTTTTAGTTATTTTTAAAATAAATGGGTATTTTATGATTGAAAGGTTACTTTTTCTAACTCCTCACACACTGTTCATCAGACTCTAACCAAAAACATGTAACAAAGATTCTTTTGCTGCTCATGGTGCCGATAATTGGCTTGACCCCGGTATCGCTGCTTGCAGCTATATTTGTTATTATTCCTGTAGCTCTAAATTGCCCAATAGCTCAAGATTGGTAAAAAGTTTTGAAATTTAACACATTGATACTACAGTAACTACCACACCAAAAATGGCCCACATGAGCCTATAGCTGGCGCTACAGGCCATGCCCCAATTTGTCCATTTTCAGAGTGATGCCATTTCCACCCCATAAGTCCAAAATTTCTGAAACCTGGTATAAATGCCTCATTTCTCATGAGGAACAAAAAAAGCCTCTAGAACCCATAAAGTCCGCCATGATGGATTTCCCTGTACAATAAAAATTTGTCCAAAACTACTAAAATCTACTCCTCCTGAACCATAGGTCCAATTGACTTGAAACTCGGTATGTATGTGTAGGATACATGTCTTTCTATGATGTCTTGATATTTAGCAAAAATTAATACAATACAAAATGGCTGAAAGGTGCGCATTTATGTAAATGTTAATATTGTCTCAATATTCATATGTCCAAAAAATCTAATGCCATTTTGACTAATGTTTTTTTCCAACCTAACAGGCTTCAAGATGACATCACTCTGAAGTACTGTGCAAAATTTCACCTTGATATGTCAAAACATGACAGTATTACAGTTTACTATTATTTATCGCTAACGCTAAAATAATGCATTACAAATCCGCTTGTCATAAAACCGATATTTGATTCAATCACCAGTTCATATGAAGACTCTTGCAATGTTTAATAAAAAATTAATGAAATGTTGTGTACATGTGTGAAGTACATGTCTCTACCATGTCAATTTTTACATAATTTGCAGTTTTGAGGAGGAATCCGCATTGCTGCTTGCAGCTATATTTTGATATGATACTGTTGGAGTTTCATAGAGACCTGCAATTGAAATTATCTACATATTAAATTTAGGTCTTATTTTGTGTCATTGTTCGCTTAGATGACCCATCCTCCTCTGGCTTTACATCATGAATATTTGCCAATAGTATTTATCAATGGTATGTGTAATACAAATCATGAATTCATTAAATAGATTAAGTGATAACAATTGGGCAATTATCAAGTCATTTTTTTTTTTTTTTTTTATAATATCAGTTGTGTGAGCACAATAAAAACTACACTAGAATCCATTTAGGCAACTTTGCTCAGGACAGGTAATGCCAGGTAGGTCACATGTTTTTTAATGTCATAAATATTATGCAACAACTTAATAATTATAGCCTACATTTTATTGATTACACTATTAGATTGCCCAAAATTGTTTTATACTTCGTTCTTTCATTTTTTTTTTCTTCTCCTTAGTATTTTACAAAGTAATTATAATAATTTTCATAAATAGCAATCAAAATAATGTGTGACAACTAGCCCTGGAGTTGCCAAAAATTCTGAAAATTCTGACTTTTGATTCATTTAATTGTTTTTCACATAGAAAATCCCACCCGAAAACTGTTGAATTGAAAATAAAAAAATTAAAAATTTCACTTTGGCACGCGTACTGAAGTGCTCTAAACCAAAACAAAACAAAAATGACCAAAAACACATGAAGAAGAATGAGAAAGTCTGACTGAGCAGGAAGGAGAATTTATAGTAAAAATGGACTTAAATACTGATCTGTTTCTCACCACATCTATCATATCACTTCTGAAGCCATTGATTAAACCACTGGAGTCTTATAGATTACTTTTATGCTGATTTATGTGATCTTTGAGGCTTCAAAATGTTGGCACCCATTCACTTGCATGGTCTGGACCAAAAGAGATGAGATATTCTTCTAAAAATCATTTGTGTTCTGCTGAAGAAAGAAAGTCATACACACCTGGGATTGCATAAGGTTGAGGAAATGATGAGATAATTTTCATTTTTGGGTGAACTATTCATTTAACTTAAGTTTAATAATCGATTGCCTTGATTCTGATTCCAGTTTCCATATTTTGTAATCAAATTACTGTGTAATTTAACAATTTCTTTAAAAAAAAAAAAAAAAAAAAAGTCAGATAAATATGTTACAATGTCACTCTTCATTCCAGCCCAAGTAAAAATATTATCCATTCCATTTATGAGAATATTTTGCCAAAAACCGTGTTGTACACGGCAATCTCCAATTCATTCCAATGTGAAGTTCTGCAGAGCTTGTCAGAGCGAGCAACAGTAATTAAGGGGGATGGAACGAAGGGTCAGTTGTGAGCCATTTATATTGAAAAACATGATCAGAATCAACACATACTACCTCCACTATGCACACAGAGTCTGTCTTTATTTTTTTTCCCCCTCAAATCTGATTTCAGAGTCAGATCACAGCAGGATGTGTAGATAATCTTCTTAACCAGACAGAGAACATTACTGCTGAAGTGCTACCTTTGAACGTAAGTCTTTAAGAATGAAATTACAAAATATTCAAGTATTTTGTTTACATAAATGATAGATTATCCATAGAGTGATGCTCTCTTTTTGGAGGTCTTGACATTTAAATGTGAGTGTATTTATCTTATTAATTAATTAGGTTGTGACCAACATTTTGTGTCTGGTCCTGAACACTTCTGAAAACATTCCATCCAGCGACCCAAATGAACTAGTCTCTTATGGAAACCGTGTGTTAAAAGCCAGTGAGAAACTCATCTCTACGCTAGTGAAGCCAACAGACACAAGTGACTCTGCCAATTTCACTCTTGAAACTGTAGGTGAGTGAAGACTTGTGGTGGAAATCATAAAAAAAAAATAACGATTCCAATTCCTCCTGAAGATTCCGGTTTCTTAAAGGAATATTCTGGTTTCAATACAAGGTAAGCTCATTCGACATCATTAGTGGCATAATATTGATTGGCACAAACATTTATTTTGACTCGTTCCTCCTTTTCTTTAAAAGACCTGGGGTACAGTGAGGCACTTACGATGGAAATGAATGGGGTTCATTCATAAAAGTTAAAATACTCACTGTTTCAAAAGTATATCCACAAGACATAAACAATATGTGTGTCAACATGATTCTAGTGTGATAAACTAAACTTTGTTGTTACTAACCTTCTCTGTGTAAAGTTATATCCAATTTTACAACTGTAAAAATGACAATTTAAACAAATCTACATCTCAAATAATACATGAGTTTTACCAGAATAATTCATGTAAGTGCTATTATAAAATTATAAGTTCCCTTCTCAAGAGTAGGCCTACTCAACTGTGTAATCGCTATGAGGGCATGCCCTAAGTGTCACGTGGTCTGAAGCCCTTATATAATCATGCCAATTTATTGGCTGATGGCGCTTAGTGACGCCCCCAGAGAGCTACGCCACGAGCTCAATAAAAGTGCTCGCTTTGCACCGTCGTGTCAGATTTTCTGTTATTCAGTGGAGAGCCCAACCGATATGGGATTTTTGAGAACGATACCTATTTTATAGAGGGAAAATTCACTGATTACCGATATGGTGACCGATATAGTTAATTTTTGAGCTGGAATGAAAACAGACCTTTTCTATGTGGATTTTTCACAGATTTTGCACAGATATGATTATGAAAAGGTACACAAGAAGGATGCTTTCTTAAATATTTTTATCAAAGAATATTTGACATTATTATTATACATTGTCAACAAATTCTAGAAATTAACAATGAGAAAATAAAGAATAAATCAAAATACAATAAATAGCTTAATAAACATCAGTAGTGTATGTTTAGTATAAGTCAATTGCTGACCATTAAAATAAAGCATAATAAAAAAAAATTGCTAAATAAACATCAGTACTGTTTAGTATCAGACAAATGCTGACCATTAAATAAAGAATAAATAAAAATAAAACAAATAGCTAAATAAACATCAGAACTGTTTAGTATCAGCCAGATGCTGACCATTAAAATAAAGAATAAATACAAATAAAATAAATAGCTAAATAAACATCAGTACTGTTTAGTATCAGTCAAATGCTGACCATTAAAATAAAGAATAAATAAAAATAAATAGATGAATAAACATAAGTACTGTTAAGTTACAGTCAAATGCTGACCATTAAAATAAAGAATAAATACAAATAAAATAAATAGCTAAACAAACATCAGTACTGTTTAGTATCAGTCAAATGCTGACCATTAAAATAAAGAATGAATAAAAATAAATAGCTAAATAAACATCAGTACTGTTTAGTATCCATCAAATGCTGACCATAAAAATAAAATAAATAGCTAAATAAACATCAGTACTGTTTAGTATCAGTCAAATGCTGACCATAAAAATAAAATAAATAGCTAAATAAAAATCAGTACTGTTTAGTATCACTCAAATGCTCACCATTTAAATAAAGAATAAATAAAAATAAATAGCTAAATAAACATCAATACTGTTTAGTATCAGTCAAATGCTGACCATTTAAATAAAGAGTAAATAAAAATAAAATAAATAGCCAAATAAACATCAGTATTACTGTTTAGTAATAGTCAAATACTGACCATTAAAATAAAAAATAAAAATAAAACAAATAGCTAAATAAACTTCAGTACTGTTTAGTATCAGTCACATGCTGACCATTTAAATAAATACCTAAATAAACATCAGTATTACTGTTTAGTATCAGTCAAATGCTGAGCATTTAAATAAAGGATAAATAAAAATAAATAGCTAAATAAACATCAATATTAATGTTTAGTATCAGTCAAATGCTGACCATTTAAATAAAGAACAAATAAAAATAAATAGTTAAATAAACATCAATACTGTTTAGTATCCATCAAATGCTGAACATAAAAATTAAACAAATAGCTAAATAAATATCAGAACTGTTTAGTATCAGTCAGATGCTGACCATTAAAATAAAGAATAAATAAAAATAAAATAAATAGCCAAATGAACATCAGTATTACGCTTTAGTATCAGTCAAGTACTGACCATTAAAATAAAAAATAAAAATAAAACAAATAGCTAAATAAACTTCAGTACTGTTTAGTATCAGTCAAATGCTGACCATTAAAATAAAGAATAAATAAAAATAAATAGCTAAATAAACATCAATACTGTTTAGTATCCATCAAATGCTGACCATAAAAATTAAACAAATAGCTAAATAAACATCAGTAATGATTAGTATCAGTCAAATGCTGACCATTTAAATAAAGAATAAATAAAAATAAAATAAATACCCAAATAAACATCAGTACTGCTTAGTATCAGTCAAATGCTGACCATTTAAATAAAGAATAAATACAAATAAATAGCTAAATAAACATCAATACTGTTTAGTATTAGTCAAATGCTGACCATTTAAATAAATAATAAATAAAAATAAAATAAATAGCCAAAGAAACATCAGTATTACTGTTTAGTATCAGTCAAATGCTGACCATAAAAATAAAATAAATAGCTAAATAAACATCAGTACTGTTTAGTATCAGTCAAATGCTGACCATTTAAATAAAGAATAAATACAAATAAATAGCTAAATAAACATCAATACTGTTTAGTATCAGTCAAATGCTGACCATTTAAATAAAGAATAAATAAAAATAAAATAAATAGCCAAATGAACATCAGTATTACTCTTTAGTATCAGTCAAGTACTGACCATTAAAATAAAAAATAAAAATAAAACAAATAGCTAAATAAACTTCAGTACTGTTTAGTATCAGTCAAATGCTGACCATTTAAATAAATAGCTAAATAAACATCAGTATTACTGTTTAGTATCAGTCAAATGCTGACCATTTAAATAAAGAATAAATAAAAATAAATAGCTAAATGAACATCAGTATTACTGTTTAGTAGCAGTCAAATGCTGACTATTTAAATAAAGAATAAATAAAAATAAAACAAATAGCTAAATAAACATCAGTAATGATTAGTATCAGTCAAATGCTGACCATTTAAATAAAGAATAAATAAAAATAAAATAAATAGCCAAATAAACATCAGTACTGCTTAGTATCAGTCAAATGCTGACCATTTAAATAAAGAATAAATAAAAATAAATAGCTAAATAAACATCAGTACTGTTTAGTATGCATCAAATGCTGACCATAAAAATAAAACAAATAGCTAAATAAATATCAATACTGTTTATTATCAGTCAAATGATGACCATTTAAATAAAGAATAAATAAAATAAAAACAAATAGTTAAATAAACTTCAGTACAGTTTAGTATCAGTCAAATGCTGACCATTTAAATAAAGAATAAATAAAAATAAATAGCTAAATAAACATCAATACTGTTTAGTATCAGTCAAATGCTGACCATTTAAATAAAGAATAAATAAAAATAAAGAGCTAGATAAACATCAGTACTGTTTAGTATCCATCAAATGCTGACCATAAAAATAAAATAAATAGCTAAATAAACATCAGTTTTACTGTTTATTATCAGTCAAATTCTGACCATAACAATAAAATAAATAGTTAAATAAACATCAGTACTGTTTAGTATCAGTCAAATGCTGACCATTTAAATAAAGAATAAATAAAAATAAATAGCTAAATAAACATCAGTATTACTGTTTAGTATCAGTTAAATGTTGACCATTAAAATAAAGAATAAATAAAAATAAAACAAATAGCTAAATAAACATCAGTACTGTTTAGTATCAGTCAAATGCTGACCATAAAAATAAAATAAATAGCTAAATAAACATCACTATTACTGTTTAGTATCAGTTAAATGCTGACCATTAAAATAAAGAATAAATTAAAATAAAATAAACATCTAAATAAACATCAGTACTGTTTAGTATCAATCAAATGCTGACCATTAAAATAAAGAATAAATTAAAATAAAACAACTAGCTAAATAAACATCAGTACTGTTTAGTATCAGTCAAATGCTGACCATAAAAATAAAATAAATAGCTAAATAAACATCAGTACTGTTTTGTATCAGTCAAATGCTGACCATAAAATATAAAATAAATAGCTAAATAAACATCAGTACTCTTTAGTATCAGTCAAATGCTGATCATTTAAATAAAGAATAAATAAAAATAAATAGCTAAATAAACATCAGTATTACTGTTTAGTATCAGTTAAATGCTGACCATTAAAATAAAGAATAAATAAAAATAAAACAAATAGCTAAATAAACATCAGTACTGTTTAGTATTAGTCAAATGCTGACCATTAAAATAAAGAATAAATAAAAATAAAACATATAGCTAAATAAACATCAGTACTGTTTAGTATCAGTTAAATGCTGACCATTAAAATAAAGAATAAATAAAAATAAAACAAATAGCTAAATAAACATCAGTACTGTTTAGTATCAATCAAATGCTGACCATTAAAATAAAGAATAAATAAAAATAAAACATATATCTAAATAAACATCAGTACTGTTTACTATCAGTAAAATGCTGACCATAAAAATAAAATAAATAGCTAAATAAACATCACTATTACTGTTTAGTATCAGTCAAATGCTGACCATTAAAATAAAGAATAAATAAAAATAAAACAAATAGCTAAATAAACATCAGTACTGTTTAGTATCAGTCAAATGCTGACCATAAAAATAAAATAAATAGCTAAATAAACATCACTATTACTGTTTAGTATCAGTCAAATGCTGACCATTAAAATAAAAAATAAATCAAATAGCTAAATAATCATCAATACTCTTTAGTATCAGTCAAATGCTGATCATTTAAATAAAGAATAAATAAAAATAAATAGCTAAATAAACATCAGTATTAATGTTTATTATCAGTTAAATGCTGACCATTAAAATAAAGAATAAATAAAAATAAAATAAATATCTAAATAAACATCAGTACTGTTTAGTATCTGTCAAATCCTGACCATAAAATAATAAAACAACTAGCTAAATAAACATCAGTACTCCTTAGTATCAGTCAAATGCTGATCATTTAAATAAAGAATAAATAAAAATAAATAGCTAAATAAACATCAGTATTACTGTTTAGTATCAGTTAAATGCTGACCATTAAAATAAAGAATAAATAAAAATAAAACAAATAGCTAAATAAACATCAGTACTGTTTAGTATTAGTCAAATGCTGACCATTAAAATAAAGAATAAATAAAAATAAAACATATAGCTAAATAAACATCAGTACTGTTTAGTATCAGTTAAATGCTGACCATTAAAATAAAGAATAAATAAAAATAAAACAAATAGCTAAATAAACATCAGTACTGTTTAGTATCAATCAAATGCTGACCATTAAAATAAAGAATAAATAAAAATAAAACATATATCTAAATAAACATCAGTACTGTTTACTATCAGTAAAATGCTGACCATAAAAATAAAATAAATAGCTAAATAAACATCACTATTACTGTTTAGTATCAGTCAAATGCTGACCATTAAAATAAAGAATAAATAAAAATAAAACAAATAGCTAAATAAACATCAGTACTGTTTAGTATCAGTCAAATGCTGACCATAAAAATAAAATAAATAGCTAAATAAACATCACTATTACTGTTTAGTATCAGTCAAATGCTGACCATTAAAATAAAAAATAAATCAAATAGCTAAATAATCATCAATACTCTTTAGTATCAGTCAAATGCTGATCATTTAAATAAAGAATAAATAAAAATAAATAGCTAAATAAACATCAGTATTAATGTTTATTATCAGTTAAATGCTGACCATTAAAATAAAGAATAAATAAAAATAAAATAAATATCTAAATAAACATCAGTACTGTTTAGTATCTGTCAAATCCTGACCATAAAATAATAAAACAACTAGCTAAATAAACATCAGTACTCCTTAGTATCAGTCAAATGCTGATCATTTAAATAAAGAATAAATAAAAATAAATAGCTAAATAAACATCAGTATTACTGTTTGGTATCAGTTAAATGCTGACCATTAAAATAAAGAATAAATAAAAATAAAATAAATATCTAAATAAACATCAGTACTGTTTAGTATCAATCAAATGCTGACCATTAAAATAAAGAATAAATAAAAATAAAACAAATAGCTAAATAAACATCAGTACTGTTTAGTATCTGTCAAATGATGACCATAAAAAATAAAATAAATAGCTAAATAAACATCAGTACTGTTTAGTATCAGTCAAATGCTGACCATTAAAATAAAGAATAAATAAAAATAAAACATATAGCTAAATAAACATCAGTATTACTGTTTAGTATCAGTCAAATGCTGACCATTAAAATAAAGAATAAATAAAAATAAAACATATAGCTAAATAAACATCAGTACTGTTTAGTATCAGTCAAATGCTGACCATTAAAATAAAGAATAAAAAAATAGCTAAATAAACATCAGTACTGTTTAGTATCAGTCAAATGCTGACCATTTAAATAAATAATAAATACAAATAAAACAAATAGCTAAATAAACATCAATACTTTTTAGTATCAGTCAAATGCTGACCATTAAAATAAATAATAAATAAAAATAAATTAAATAGCTAAACATCAGTAGTACTGTTTAGTGTCTGTCATATGCTGACTATAGTAATACTGCAGAGTCCAAATAAACAGTGCAGTGGTGTTACACTGTATTCTGCTATACAAGTTCAGGGGAACTTTCAACGGTGGAAAACCAGACTTTTAAATATTACATTTTATAAATGCAATGACTGGAATTGTTCAGTTGAAGGGTGTACCAAACTGTGAATCCTGAATAAAAGAGTTTGGTGAATACATCATTCACTTCCACTCAGCTGACAACAATGAAAGTAGCTACATGATTAGCTAGTTAGCTATAAGCTAGTTAGCTATAAGCTCGTTGTCACGGAGAGTAAAAGACGGAGGTTGTTTATTTTACTTTCCAGCATTGTGTTTCACCAACTAGGTAACAATACAGCGTGAACTCAACATTCAACAGACACAATCTACCACCGCACCACTGTCTGCTGAGCTGCAAAAAGATGCTCTGATCTTTACCTTTCAATCTGCTACATTACTGACTGCATTGACATACTATAGCTGGCTAACAGCAAACACGTGATAAACATGAATGACATGGTTGTCAGGGACAGGGTTAACGTTATATTAGTAATATTGAAAATGGAAAATGATGGGGTTATTGTTTATTAACTTTCCAGTATTTCACAAACTAGATAGCAACTTACCGTGAAGAAACACAGCTTAACTCTGCCCTGTATGCAGAGCCACCATCAGTTCAGAGTCAGCTCAGTAAAACAAAGTCGGAGCACGCTCTGCTGGACAAACTACGCTATGACACCAATTCTAAAGCATTGTTTTCTGCATTATATGTTCTGAAAAAAGTTTTCTTATCAGCACACATCGGTAAACATATACGGCAATACCGATATATCGGTGAAAGGCTAATATCGGCCAATAATATCATAATGGTAATATACCGATATATCAGTTGGACATTAATTCGGGCACTAATTGTCTAAGCCTGTGTTTGTTCCAATGTCTCACATCAAAGCGAGGATTCTTCATCCTCCCTTTTGAGTGTAAATTATGTAAGGATGTTGTTTATACAGCGTAAATTTATAATACATTTTATACAGATTATTGTTCAGTTTTCCCCCGCAGCTTGCCAGGGAGCGAAAAAAAAATGCTTCATTGAATTCAGCCTCTGTCTCTATGACCAGGGGTCTTGAGATATGCGTAACAGAATTCGATGTTCATCAAAGCACAAGCGTACACAAAGGCACGCAGTGAACATTAGCACCACATCTTGTCCCCCCATATGAATGCAGGGCCATTGTGCGAGCATGCTTGTTTCTCAATTCCCCTCATGTTTGCATTATTCCTTGTTTCTATGCTAGTGAAGATGGTTTTCTCTGGTATCCTCTGCTGTAAATACATTCAGAGTGTCTGGTCTTTATAATTGCCTCATCTAATTCGATCCTGATCTAATAAAAGGTTTATTCTGTCAGCGTCCCTGCTGCAAAGTCATCTCAGGGCGCTCATCTTTTATGCCTGAATAAAATAAAGGCAAAAGACATTACCCCTGAATCAGCCTCAGTATTAAAGGAGAGAAGATTCCCATCCACTGTGCCACTGGTTTGGGGGCAGCTGGCAAAAATAAGCCAAGCATGTCATCTAGTGTTTACAGGTCACACTGCAGGCAAAAGCCATGCATTAATCTCTGTCTGCCCATCTGTTGGCTTGGCAGCAGCTGAAAGGCATTTCAAACTGGGTGTTTCGAATGATAAAGCATGGTTATATATTTCAGTTCAGGTGAGCTCTGCTGGTGTTCAACGGGGTTGTTCCGACAGATATTTCTGTTCGAGAAGCCCTGTTTTTGAGTAAGGAAATTCACTCTCTCTTAGTAAAAGGGGCAATAGAGGTGATTCCCCTTCTCAGAGAAAGTGCGGTTTTTACAGCCGTTATGTTCAAAGTGGGACACGTTCTCCCTGCGAGAACATTTCACAGGCTTTTGGGGCTCATGATCACAGCTTCCACTGTCATTCCCCTGGGCATGTTGTATGCGAGACCATAAGCTGGATGAACTCCTCAAAGGGACTTCAACCACTGACACATGCGTGCCGTCCCTTCAAAGTGACACGTGGGTGCTACCGAACACTGTTACCATGGAAATTGACTCACCTTCTGATGTCGGGCATTCTGTTGGGACAGGTGTGTCGCTGCAAAGCCATAATGACAGACGCCTCCTCCATGGGTTGGGGCGCTGTATACGAGGGTTGTCCAGCCTATGGAATTTGGACGGGCCAGTGGCAATATTGCCACATAAACTGTCTGGAGATATTCACAGTGCTGCTGACATAAAAAAAGTTTCCTCCCCGAGATTCAGGGCAGCCATGTCCTTCTCTGGTCGGACAACAGGACAGTGGTGTCCCACATCAATCATCAGGGAGGAGTGCGCTCTCATGCCATGCTGAGGCTGGCATGGCACATTCTTCTGTGGGCATGGGACAATGTGCTGTCTCTACGAGTTGTACATGTTCCGGGCCAATTGAATCTGATGGCTGATCTCCTGTTCAGACAGGACTTGTTGCCCGGAGAGTGGACATTACATCCTCAGATTGTGGAACAAATCTGGAGAAGGTTCGGCAGTGCGGAAGTGGATCTGTTCGCTTCAAGCGAGACATCGCACTGTCCCCTCTGGTTTTCCTTCTCACCCCTGGCACCACTGGGCATCGATGCATTGGCGCATCAGTGGCTGACAATGTGTCTTTATGCATTTCCACTGGTCAGTCTGCTCACACAGTTTTGCAGAGAGTTCTGTGTATGGCCCCTCAACGGGGCACTCTTTTGAATGATGGTTTATCCCCCACTGTGGTTGATACCATTCTGAATGCTAGAGCTCCATCAACCAAGAAGCTTAATACATTCAAGTGGCATATTTTTGCTTCTTGGTGTACAGTGCGAGGTGAAGATCCAGTTCACTGCCCTATCGGTACAGTGCTGGAATTTTTTTGCAGGAGTGTCATGGGGCCAGGGTTGCCTCAACTATGCTTAAAATCTATGTTGCCGCTATAGTGGCTGAACATGCGCTTATTAATGAAGTCTCTGTCGGTAGACATTCTCCTGTCTCTCGTTTACGCAGACCTTTTGGTCCTGTCCACGTTCTCTTTTGGGATTTATGTGTTGTTTTAGAGGCACTCTCGAGAGCTCTGTTTGAGCCCTTGGCAACAGTTACTGATAAGTTTCTGACTCTTAAGATGGCCCTGCTGGTTGCCGATTTGCATGCCCTGTCGATCAATCCCTTATGTATATATTTTACACCAGGGTATTCAAGGGTGGTGTTAAGACCTCGCTTGGACTATTTGCCCAAGGTCGTGTCTACACCCTTTGCTCGCAGACTCTAATTTTCCAGTTTTCTATCCTCCCCCATGGCGTGAATGTACATTGTTCCCCAAAGTGATTACGCAGCTCGAGTACCCTCGAGAAGGGAACGTCTCGGTTACGTGAAGTTTAACCCTGGCTCCCTGAGAGGGACCGAGACACTGTGTAAGCTTGCCATACTCTCTAGTAGCTGCATAGGCTTGTGCCTTCCTGCAGAAAATCTGATATGATGGCAAAGCGAGCGCCTTTATGGAGCTTGTGACGTAGCTCCCTAGGGGCATCGCTAAGCGCCATCAGCCAATAAATTGGAATGATATTACAAGGGCTTCAGACAATGTGACATTCAGGGCGTGCCATTCGCAGCGTCTCATTCCCTCTCAGGGAACCTGCATTACTCTTCACGTAACCGAGACGCTAAAATTGACCCAGATCACTTTCATTGTAAGTGCCTCACTGTAACCTTGATTTTTGCTTTTTTTAAAGAAAAGGAGGGACAATTTGAAAATACATTTTTGTGGTAATCAACATAATGCCAAAAATGCTGTCTATTAAGCTTAACTTGTATTGAACCCGGAACATTCCTTTAACAGTTCCATTGATGATTATTTTAGTGCCTTTGTGGAAGAAATGTTTGGAATTATACCATATGTCTGTTGAATGCTTGATTCTCATTGGCTGATGGACATTCTAAGGTGTGCAATTATTTTTCAAGTAAACACACGGCTATGAAGTAGTTCAAGGTCTTGACCACATAACGGTTCCATATCACTTCACAAATTATTTCAGTTATTTAAAAAAACTGTACAGATTACCACAGCAAAATACCCATATAAAACAAAAGCACTGGTTAAACTAAATTGGATAAGAATGACTGTTGAAAAGCACACACTTGCTGTCCTCACTCTCTTTCACTCTACTCACACATGTGGACACACACAAACACACACACACACACACTAATACACACACACTTACTAGCGAGTCACAAACATAAAACAGAGCCATTATGTCATCGCACACTTGCATCTCAGCGGTGTTGTGGAAAGCTATATACAAGAATGGCGACACTTGATGCTGTGAGAAGTTTGCTTAAACTTACATCTTGGTGATTTGAAGCAATGTTATTGTTGATGAGAGCTGCAACAACAAAGGTAATCACACACGCGATCTCTCTCAGTTTCTCCGTTTTGCTCACTCACTCACACACACACACACACACACACAGCACAAAGCACAGCCTTGCTACTCTAGTAAGTGCTCCAGTACAGCAGCACAAGCCTCACAATCCTCCATTGCTGGTTCTAAAGTGACATTTTGGAACTAGCAACGGAGGCTCAGGCTGTATCAGAGCAAGATGCTGAATCTGTGGTGGAAGAAAGTAGTTCCACTCACAAGACCATTTTAGGGATGAAAACCAGAAAAGGTCTTGAGATAAAATCTGTTGTATAAACTGAATAATTTATTCCAACTTATTGAATTATTGAAAAATAATGCACACCCGAGGTGTAACTCCGCTGCGTGTCATGGCCACATTACTACCTCGGGTGTGCATTTTATTTTAATAATGCAATGGTCCATTGTCAATTGTTCCAATTTTTAACATATTTACTGCCCTCAGTAGCCTGTTTTCATCTAATGAGATCATTTCAGATTTCAACAGAGCAGACTAAATTTAATATAGGCGTGTTTACATATTTTAGATGCATAAATACAATCCAGTAATTCATCAGTCAAAGAACTGACTCATAAGAGTCATTCGTTGGGAATTGGACTACACTGGACACGTTGTGTGTTCCACACTGAAAATTCAAAAGAACCGGCTCATAAGAGTCATTCGTTCGGGAATCGGACTACACTGGACAATTGAAGTGCTATATGATTAACGCTGTAGATTCAAAAGAACCAGCTATTAGGAGTCATTCATTCGGGAATGAAAATATACTGGTCATGCTGTATGTTTCACACCGCCCTGCGATGTGGGCATGTAGATCGCACTCACGGGGAATATCACAATTTTGGTGATAAAAGCGAATTAATTTAATCAACTTCAGAGCAGTTAACGTTTGCCAAGTACTGTATGTCTGATCTCTGTGGAACAGTCAATCATTTTTTTTATAGTCTAATATAGATTACATTTATGTTTTTGTTTGATCGGTCGCTGTTCATCTACGTTGGTGCTGAAATGCATTTGATAGATTTTGGCAGTATGGGTGTTATGGTGGCTGACCTTAGTGCCCCCTCAAAAAAATAGATGTATGACACCCCTGGTCAAGGAGGAATAAAAGAATGGAGTGGAAAGAAATATATTAGATGAGGAGATTAATAACTTATAATATAAAGAACCTAAAATTCAAACAATGATGGGAACAAATTATACAATAATAAATGATGATAATTTCTCTTTGACTTTTGTGAATGATTGGTTAAACTGAAATATACAATATATATATATATATATATATATATATATATATATATACAGGTGCATCTCAATAAATTAGAATGTCGTGGAAAAGTTCATTTATTTCAGTAATTCAACTCAAATTGTGAAACTCGTGTATTAAATAAATTCAATGCACACAGACTGAAGTAGTTTAAGTCTTTGGTTCTTTTAATTGTGATGATTTTGGCTCACATTTAACAAAAACCCACCAATTCACTATCTCAAAAAATTAGAATATGGTGACATGCCAATCAGCTAATCAACTCAAAACACCTGCAAAGGTTTCCTGAGCCTTCAAAATGGTCTCTCAGTTTGGTTCACTAGGCTACACAATCATGGGGAAGACTGCTGATCTGACAGTTGTCCAGAAGACAATCATTGACACCCTTCACAAGGAGGGTAAGCCACAAACATTCATTGCCAAAGAAGCTGGCTGTTCACAGAGTGCTGTATCCAAGCATGTTAACAGAAAGTTGAGTGGAAGGAAAAAGTGTGGAAGAAAAAGATGCACAACCAACCGAGAGAACCGCAGCCTTATGAGGATTGTCAAGCAAAATCGATTCAAGAATTTGGGTGAACTTCACAAGGAATGGACTGAGGCTGGGTTCAAGGCATCAAGAGCCACCACACACAGACGTGTCAAGGAATTTGGCTACAGTTGTCGTATTCCTCTTGTTAAGCCACTCCTGAACCACAGACAACGTCTTACCTGGGCTAAGGAAAAGAAGAACTGGACTGTTGCCCAGTGGTCCAAAGTCCTCTTTTCAGATGAGAGCAAGTTTTGTATTTCATTTGGAAACCAAGGTCCTAGAGTCTGGAGGAAGGGTGAAGAAGCTCATAGCCCAAGTTGCTTGAAGTCCAGTGTTAAGTTTCCACAGTCTGTGATGATTTGGGGTGCAATGTCATCTGCTGGTGTTGGTCCATTGTGTTTTTTGAAAACCAAAGTCACTGCACCCATTTACCAAGAAATGTTGGAGCACTTCATGCTTCCTTCTGCTGACCAGCTTTTTAAAGATGCTGATTTCATTTTCCAGCAGGATTTGGCACCTGCCCACACTGCCAAAAGCACCAAAAGTTGGTTAAATGACCATGGTGTTGGTGTGCTTGACTGGCCAGCAAACTCACCAGACCTGAACCCCATAGAGAATCTATGGGGTATTGTCAAGAGGAAAATGAAAAACAAGAGACCAAAAAATGCAGATGAGCTGAAGGCCACTGTCAAAGAAACCTGGGCTTCCATACCACCTCGGCAGTGCCACAAACTGATCACCTCCATGCCATGCCAAATTGAGGCAGTAATTAAAGCAAAAGGAGCCCCTACCAAGTATTGAGTACATATACAGTAAATGAACATACTTTCCAGAAGGCCAACAATTCACTAAAAATGTTTTTTTTATTGGTCTTATGATGTATTCTAATCTTTTGAGATAGTGAATTGGTGGGTTTTTGTTAAATGTGAGCCAAAATCATCACAATTAAAAGAACCAAAGACTTAAACTACTTCAGTCTGTGTGCATTGAATTTATTTAATACACGAGTTTCACAATTTGAGTTGAATTACTGAAATAAATGAACTTTTCCACGACATTCTAATTTATTGAGATGCACCTGTATATACTGTGTTTTTCTGATTTTTGATTGGGTGGGCTAGACACATTTGGGTAGGCTCAGCCCACCCCTGCCCATGCCTACACTGGGCAGGGTAGCATGAAACATTCCCCCTAATGACCACTCAGAACACCCAAGCAACAACCTAGCAACCACCAAGCAACACCCTAGCGGCCACTCAGAACAACCTAGTGACCACCTAGCAACCACCTGGTGACCACCCAGAATACCCTATTTGATTATTTGTTTGATGTAGGAATGAGTATAGAAAGTGTATTTGTGTAAACAGTGTCTTCATGCATTAACTTGTTTAGTCAAACTTTATGAAACAGACTTGTAAACAATAAGATAAATATACAAAATACACAAAAAAAAGAGGTAGCATATAATCTTTTTTTTTTTTTTTTTTTTAATTAGAGGCACAAGTCTTCATGGTTGGACCAAATGTCATCTTAAATAAAATCCCTCAGCTGGACACAACAAATGCTTCTGTGGACATCGATCTCATTGGAATTGCCCAGAACAACCAAGAAACAAGTATTTTAAAAATATTGGTGTAATTTGTAACAAAACTTTTACATACACCACAAGTAATTAGACAAATGTAAATGTGTCCATGATAACCAATAATGTAACCCCTGTAACAGAATCAGCAGCTGTGGCTTTCATGAGCTACACCAAAATGGAGAACGTACTGAGACCTGACTTCTTCAACACATCAGATGACTCAATTAAAACCATGATGACCACTGTGATCTCAGCTACTCTTCCCAAAACTGATAACACAAAACTCACCAAACCAGTCAACTTCACCCTGAAACACATCAGAGTGAGTTACCTTTATATCAGATGTTGAGAAATCATTGATGTGCTAATGAGACATTGAAGCTGACCTGATTGTGTAAACAGTAAAATGTTTGTCCTATTTTGTCCAAGTCTTTGTCTAATTTAAGTTGTGATGAATGACACTGAACACTTACACTGAATGTTTGTTCTTTATTTAAAGGAGATTGTCTCTGGAGGCAGTCTGTCCTGTGTTTACTGGAATATCAGTGAGTGGATTGTAGATGGTTGTTCTGTTGTAAAGACCAACAGTAGCCACACTGAGTGTTCCTGTAATCATCTGTCAACATTCGCTCTCATCATGCAAACCAGCAGCCCACCAGAGATAAGAGAACAGGTCAGACAGGTGACATTTATACTTGTGGTGGTATGGTGGCTGCATGCTCAAAGTTGGTAACGTTTAACTATTATTAACCATAATTTTTAAGCTCTTGAGCAAGACAGGTAACTTCAGTTTGTTCCAGGTGTATTATTCCTCTAGTAAGTGTGCAGGGAGTTCATTTGTACAAGAGTGTCTGTGTTCACAGTCAGACTAACATTTTACAGTTTACCATCTTGCTGTAGCAGAAAGGAGGGCGGAGTACAATGACTAATTGAGGTTTTAAGTTAGAAAAGGGAGTTCACTCTTACAAAAAATAACTGCAGTACAAGTGTGGTAATTTGGATGCAGTGCCCAAGAGAGAGGGAGGGTCTCGCCCAATCTTGGATCTGCGTGCTTTGAACAAAGCCTTACACAGGCTTCCGTTTTGATGTTATGCAGAAGCGCATCCTGGTGTCAGTACGACATCAGGATTGGTTCGCGGCTATCAACCTGAAGGACGCATACTTTCACGTATCAATCCTTCCTCGACACAGACCCTTTCTTCGGTTTGCCTTCGAGGCACGAGCATACCAGTACAAGGTCCTCCCCTTCGGTCTGTCCCTGTCCCCTCGCGTCTTTACCAAGGTCACAGAGGCTGCCCTGGCCCTGCTTAAGGAGGTGGGCATTCGCATTCTCAATTATCTCGATGACTGGCTAATCCTAGCTCACTCACGAGATATATTGTGTGCGCACAGGGACCTTGTGCCTCGACCGACACCTTGTGCCTCGACCTCGACCGACTCTGGCTTCAGGTCAACTGGGAGTAGAGCAAGCTCTCCCCTGTGCAGAGCATGTCTTTTGTCAGTATGGAGTTGGACTCGGTCACTCTCAAGGAATGTCTTATGACCATGCTCAGTCAGTGCTGACCTGCCTGTGCCAGCGAAACAATTTCAGAGGCTCCTGGGACATATGCCATCCTCGGCGGCGGTACTCCCCCTCGGGTTGATGCATACGAGTCCGCTTCAGCACTGGCTACAAACTCGAGTCCCAAGGTGGGCATGGCTCTGGACAGGGCCCCGACTCCTTTGGCAGAGCATCAACTGCTTAGAGATGCTGGCAGTATTGCTGGCCCTGCGGAGGCTTCGGCTGTTAATTTAGGGCAAGCATGTGTTGGTCCAGACCGACAACACAGCGATCATAACATACATAAACCACCAAGGTGGCATATGCTCACATCACATGTCGCAACTCGCCTGCCACCTCCTCCTCTGGAGTCAACAGACGCTGAAGTTGCTGCGAGCCACTCACCTTCCGGTTGTCCTCAACTGTGCAGCGGCACACTCTCATGTGATCTTGAGACCCCGGCCCAGTTAAATGCCCAAAGTTCCTACCACTCCTTTTTGGGACCAGGTGGTGAACCTGCAAACATTCCCTTCAGAGGAGGAAGACCCGGCCTTGTCATTGCTGTGTCCAGTTCGCACCCTGCAAATCTATCTGGACCGCACGCAGAGCTTTAGATGCTCGGAGCAGCTCTTTGTCTGTTTTGGAGGACAGCAGAAGGGAAAAGCTGTCTCCAAGCAGATGCTAGCCTTTTGGATTGTGGATGCTATTTATCTTGCATACCAATCTAAGGATTTGCCGTGCCCCTTGGGAGTCTGGGCGCACTCTACTAGAGGTGTTGCGTCCTCCTGGGCACTGGCAAGGGGGGCCTCTCTAGCAGACATATGCAGAGCTGCGGGTTGGGCTACACCTAATACCTTTGCAAGGTTTTATAACCTATGCATAGACCCGGTTTTGATCCGAGTGTTACGTGGTAACAGCAGGTAGACCGGGCAGCCGATTGGGTGTACCGCTTGCAGTGCGCCTTTCCCCTTTTTTCAAAGGTGATAGTGTGTGCCTTTTTGTCCACAACAGTTCCCTGTATCCGGTGAACCCCAGACACCTCTTTAATTCTTAAGCACTGTTCAGTGATGAACTCGGCAGAGGAGTAACGAGACCAGGCCCAGTACTTGTGGTATGCCCCTTTTCAGGTGAGCCCTTGTGCTCGGGCTCAGTGCTCTATGCATGGCGATTCCCCCTTGGTAATCCCTGTGGCTGCGTACCCTCTCTGTAGATAGGGTCCTCTGGTGGTATCATTCCATATGTGAACTTCCCCGTTGGTAAGTCCATGTGAGGTATTCTACAAAAATTAACCTCCCTCTGGTAGGATGTGGTCTCTGTAGTTCTCTCCTTCCTGGAGAGGGAAGAGCACGTCCCAGCACTATTCTAGAAAGTGCTCGGCTGGAAATTACTTAAAAGCAAATCAGGAAAGGCACCGCTGGTGGCCTACTTGGGTAAGTGCCTACTCCCCCCCCACCCCCCACCCTAGGGACTTGGGAGACACCTTACCTAACTTGCTGGAAGGTTACGACGGGGTTGAGCACTTGCTGCGAGGCATGCAGCAGCTTGCCCGTGTCCACTCTTCCGTACCTCATGACATGGTTCAGCGCTTCTGCTGTTTCCTATAGGTTCCTCCTAGTGTCACTACATCAACACAACCTCGAGTGAGTGACAGACAGTGATTGTCTTGGTTACTGATGTAACATCTGTTCCCTGATGGAGGGAACGAGAAATTGTGTCCCTCCTGCCGCAGCGCTGAACCGGCCACTGACATGGCCGGGACTCTCTATCGGCTCCTAAGCATAAATCTGAATGAGTGGTGCACGCCATCTCCTTTTATACCCTTATGTCCGGGGGTGGAGAGTGGCATGCAAATTCCACTCGCCAATTCTCATTGGCCTTTGCTATTTTAAGCAAAGGTGATTGGGGCTCTCAAGATCAAACCCCTAGTGTCACTACACTGACACAACGTCTTGTTCCCTCCATCAGGGAACAGAGGTTACATCAGTAACCAAGACGTCACGTTGTGAGTCTGGCCAATCATGAATGAGCTGTGTCATCATTCAGAGCTCCAGGCGGCTGCTCTCGAAATCACCCTCGTGGTACTTTGATGGCATACGTGGCGGTGATGCCGGTACAAGTCGGAAAAAATGTCTAACCGACATGCACTGCTTCAAGTCCAGCGCTGATTGGTCTGCACAGTGCTGCATGAAGTCGAACACACCTACTGTCATTGTTTGTTGGTTGCATTGAATGAGATTTGAGGTTTTCCAACTGTTGGAGATATTCAGTATAGTTATTCCTAATAGTATTCATAACGGTACAAACACTGAAATGAGTTTTGATCTGGAGCAGAAAATGATGCTGAGTTTCCTGTTTGATGTGACATTATATTTTCTCAGGATGATCCACTGATGAAAATACTGAATTTGGTGGCTGTAATTGTGGGGCTGGTGTTTCTCAGTTTGGCCCTGTTGACTATTGCTTTTTGTCGATGGAATCCTGGAGTGAACAATGTGGCTCGAATCAACCTCTGCTTGAGTCTGCTGTTGGCTCACCTTCTGTTCTTTCTCACACAACAGTTCCTGAACTACATTCTCCCTAACCAGGTGAGAATTATTGACACTCCATATTAAATGTATTGCTCATTATAGAATTATAATAAATACAATCTCTTTCTGTCTTTCACTGTCTCCAGGTGTTGTGTGCAGTGATATCAAGTGTTCTGCACTTCTTCTTTTTCTCCTCCTTTGTGTGGATGTTCATTGAAGCTGTGCTGATTTTCATCTGTGTGAAAAACCTATCACATGTCAGCTCCAGACAGAGGGAGGTGCTTAGCAGCAGATACATCATTGTGATTGGATATGTGATTGCTCTGGTTGTGGTGGGCATGTCTGTTGGACTGGTTCCTGAGGGTTATGGCAGTGAAAAGTAAGCTTGTATTTTTGTTTTAATTATTATTCAAATGTAGCTTTAATTTAAAACTTGTGCTATACTTTTAGTGCCTTTTTAAGTAATCTGTGGATATTTATATTTTGAGTATTTCCCCATTAACAGATGCTGGATTAAAAGGGAAAAAGGATTTATCTGGAGTTTTCTGGGACCTGTTTGTGTCCTCCTAGCAGTAAGTTTTACAGTATGTTTAAACATACTGTATATTTACACTGTACACCAGCGTGAGTCACGGAAACATTTGAATTCAGCACAGAATTTAACAGCCTGACAAAACAGCACTGATGCTGAGAAAAAACCTTAACATGCAAAGACATAAATTAACAGCCTCTTCACACTTCACCACCTTTATAATGAATTTACTATAGTCACACTAACTGTATTGACCAGTGGCGAATTCTCAGGGCCAGCAAAGCACTGCTGGCCTAACATGCCAAATAATAAATATTTTTCATCCTTTCATTCTCACTCTTCTTTTAGCCTATGTATTTTTAATCGCTTTCCCTCTCAATTAATCTACAAATAAATAGAGAAAAATGAAAAGTTTATTCAGTCAGAATTTATTCCTTGATGCTTACAAGCAAAGCGTGACAACTGTTTCACAAATAGCATGCCCGAAGCCCGAGGCGGTGTTTGAATTTGAGCTCCACCCCATCAACAGTGCAAATGAATAAGCAACTAAAGTCAAATTCATCAGCCAATAGATTGATTTATTTGTTCTTCGTGGGTGGAATCTTTAGGATATGTCCCGGTCGAGGCCTTCTAGCTGGCCTTGAGTGACGCAATCACGCTTTAAGTGATGTACGTAATTTGAAAGCGAAGAGCGCAAGATCATCATCACTGCCGCTATCGCCATTGAGAAAGAGATCCTTATGGATTTAAAAACACAAGATGTTATGCATTACCGTGTGATTACTCAATTTATTAAACAGGAAAGGAGGACTGATTTTCACTTCAAGTAAACTGGTAAGTGCTTTTTGCATTGTTATAGCAACATCAGGAGTTTTCTAAGTGTAAATTAGGCTGCTTGAGCATTCAGTGTCAGATCAAGTTTTGAAAAGTAGTGCTGAGTTCCATTCAACTCGGAAAGTCGGATTTTACAACATCCTACTAGCAAAAGTGTAATGGAATCTTGAAGTCAGAATTACAACTTGTAGGCTTGTGCAGAAATTCTCAACTCCAATTTCGTCGAGATGCAGGGGCGTGATGTCACACAAACATGTTGACACTCAGGGAGATATACAAAGTAAGTAATAAACATTCACTTTATTAAGTAATATCGATAAATGAGTTTGTTTCCACATTACATGATATTAAAGCTTGTTTAACAAACGGCTGCAGAAACAGATGTATAAAACATTATTATCCCTTTTGATAATCATACACCTGTAGCTCAAATGCTAGCGCTTCAGCATTGTTTATCAGTTGCGTTGCTAGGAGACATCTCTAATGAGAGTCAAACCCCTGCTAAGCTAATGGGAACATTGCAGTTTTGTTTCCTTAAACGTCATCTTCCGAATATCGGGGAATGGAATGCATTTATGGTCAGGGATATCAAGTAGGAATATCCCTCATCCAACTTGAATGGAATGCAGCATAACCATGTACCCTGACGACACGAAATTTATTGCAAGCAACATTTAAATCGCAAATATTATTAGATAGATTTTTCCAGGTATTATTGATCTCCTTGGTAGATTCAAATGTTATTCAAAAAGATTCAAAAATTATGATTTTTGATGTTCATTTAAAAAAACAGTCATGCTGCAGTTAAAATTAGGCTTGCTTGAGCATTAAATGTCATTTCAAGTTCTGGCTTTCATGCGTGGACGTGTTTTTAAAATGTCATTTGGTATTATTAGTTGACTACCACATAATATATGATAGGCATGCGGCATCTTATTCATTGTGAAACTGTGTTTTCTTAATGGCTTGAATCGCGCTGAAGGCCTAGACTTAAAATGCACAGCCCGTGTCTGGTATTGACTGTAGTATTTTAGGCTGAAGTATATTCATAATAGATAATGTATTATCACTATAGCTCTATTAAATTTATAATAGGCTTCATTAGGGAAGTGAGGGAATATCATTAATGTTTGTTTCAACTATGGCAGTTTATAATTTTATTTGTATTTATTTTTTGTTTTAAATGTGTTTAGGATACTGTTTTTTTCTGTACAAAAATGGCAAAGTTTGTTTTATAGAACTCATGTTAGATTTTACCATGATAGTGACGATCCATGCTTGGTTTTACCTGAGGTTACCACGGTCAGGTTACAAATAAATACCACTGTTTAAACTATTAAAACTATGGTACATTTTCAAAAGGGCAAAAGCAAAATAGAATAAAGGGCTTTAAAGCCCTAAAGATTTATGGACAAAGCTAGAATTCCTTCTGTGTAAAATCTGTTCTCTTTTAATGCATAAATAAATAAATAAAAATGGATAGTTTATTGATTGTTTCCTGAATAAAAATTAAATCCATGATTAAAGTAAAATCTTATGTACTTTATTAGACAAGTTTAAATAAATAAACAAGGCAATCCCTTAAAGTAGTCAGTTATAATATTTAAAAATTTAATTAGCCTTATTCAGGGTTTATTAAACTGACCAGTTGCAGATAAAGAACAATTATATAACTATAAGACTTGACTTGGACTTGTGACCAAAGACTTGAGACTTGACTTAGACCTCCAGGACTTGTGAACATGTCTGATATATATTGTATACACATATATATAATAAAGCAATATCACACAAGCAAGAGTGCTGTACGTCAATCTATCAGTACAACTGTGATTCGTCTGTAGGCATGAGGCAGCAGGTAATCCCAGCCATGCTGATTTTATATTAGGGGCTGTCTATTTAATGTGTTAACTCAGTGAGATTAATTGTATCAACAGTTAACACATTAAAAAAATAACACAATTAATCATGTCCCAGACTGCTCCACTTGAACAGGCAACATACAGCTGAAAAGGCAACAAATCATACTTTCTGACAGCAGACAATATAAGATCAGGAAGTGCTAGATGAAGCACAACTCCAAATGCTGTGGTCTTATGAACTGTTTTTTTAAAGTTTCAAATTCTGTTTAACTTGACACAGCGACCTAAAAACTCTACATTTATGAAGGAATGCAACCAAAGTGAGATGCTCCAAAAGCATCCATCTGATGCATGTGTACATAGACCTTAGAACTCAGAACAGCCCTTATAATAAGTCTAACTTGGACAGATGGATTGGAAAATGCATTGCTGTGAACTGTCGGCCAATGTAACCCTGGTTCCATAAGTAGGGAACTAGACGCTGCATCACTGACGCAATGGGAACACACAATTGGACATGTGGTCTGAAGCCCTTATACAATCACGCCAATGTATTGGCTGATGGTGCTTAAGCGACATCCCTAAGGAGCTAAACCATAGGCTTCTTATATGTGCTTGTTCTAGCATCATCACTCAGCACAAGCCTATGCAGCAACTAGTGAGTATGGCCGGCTACACAGAGTCTTGTTCTCTACTCAGGGAACCAGGACTACATATGTAACCGAGATGTACCCTTTCATAGTTCACTTCAACATTGCCAGTTTAAATGGGGAAGGAGAGATGGACTGCAAGGTAATAACCTGCGAGGTTAACGGTGCAGAGACAATCTTTGTTAAAAATTCCAAACCTTCGACATTTCCCTGCCGTGAAATTCAAACACGATGGATTGACCGACAGGGCATGCAAATAACCAACCCTCTTAAACTATGCCAATGCCAAAAGCAGGGCGGTTTTACAATCAAAAACTGAATGGACCACTAAAACAGTCCCAGCATGTACAATGGGGTAACAAAGTGTGATGCTTGTGACAATGTAATATTGTACACTGCATAGAGTACGTATGGCCCAAGACACTCGGCCGTGGGTGCAGAGGCTAGACTTGAGTTGTAAACACTAAATGCTCATTTCCCAGCATGAGCCACAGGGGGAGACAGAGCTAATTCTGATAGTGATTCTTTTCTTTTTCATGTCAAATTTTGACACATTTGGCCTTCCATAAACATATTGTGACTCATTTGGCCTTCCATACACACTGACACTGGGAAGTATGAGCAAGGCAGACGGTGAACTCAAACCAAAAATCCTTAACCCTTGGAAGGACTGCAAAATCAGCACAGCGTCAGCACAGCCTAAAATGAGCGAGGAGCACGATGTCCATGCTGCCATCGAATAGGGACAGAGATAGCAATTTGTGTCTCCTCCCCCACAAAATGTCAGCGCATCTATGAAGTGGTCCAAACAAGTTCCACAGGCTTGCCGTCTCCTTATGGGACCCAGGGAGAACAGTAACACTAAAGAAGCACCCTGTGTGTAGGTTTGCCATAACTGTAGAAGAAAAATGCTCTTCTCGCTGCTCTTCACTCCCAGGGCCAGAGAAATGTGTGATTCTCTGGCACCGTTTTGCAAGAATATGGCCACCGGATTAGGCTGCACGCCAGCTCTAGAAGCATGTCTGAGAGTGGAGCTTCCGCCCAGTGGAAGGGAGAGAAACACAAGGAAAAGTTTGGTGTTCATCCTCTCTCCATCTCCTCAAGTCAATAACCAGATCCTCGAGGCTCAAAGCTCATGTGGCTCCATTTCAGAGGCTGCAGAACTGGAGTAATGGGCATGTGTAGCCTGTAGTGAGATGTGGGGAGTCTTGATGAAGTTTTGTAGTCCTCGGTCCATCACAATGCAGGAATTCACATGCAAAACTGCTCATTTCCAACAACATCCTAAAGTGTTGCATCTCAAAAGGAGAACATAATCCTCGCTTCAGCATGAGTCGCTAAAAAAAAAAAAAAACACAGACCGAGACAAAATTTGTGCACTTGAAGTTAAGAAAATCAGAGTGATGACACTAGAGTGAGAACTAAAAAGGAGCCCATGACGTAGCTCCTTAGGGCCATTGTTAAAGCTCCATCATGATTGTATAAGGGCTTCAGACCACATGTCCACTTGCGTGTCACTATTGCATCAGCGACGCAGCATTGAAGTGAACTATGAATGGAAACAATATATTGCCTTCTAAAGACACTTTTTGTGTTGTCTAATTAATGCTTCACTCATCTGCCACAATATGATGTCTGCTAATGCCTATAAATAGATTTAAAGTTCAATGGACTATTGCACCATAAGGAAAAGTAAAAATAGAAAGTGATAATGACTCTGTGTTTTCTGCAGTTAAACACAACTCTCTTCATCAGCATCATCGTCAGTCTGAACTCAACTCTCACAAAACTGAATGCAGGAGTTTCACAGATGAAACAAACTAAGTAACAAACATTGCATTTAAAATATTTTAAAGAGATCCAAGAGACAGTCCATGAATATGTTTTGTTCCCTTGCTTAATCTCTCCTCAGGATTCTGGTCATTAAAACACTGTCTCAGTTTGTGGTTCTTGGTTGCCCCTGGATTCTGGGTTTCTTCACAAATAACAGTAAGGTGGTGGAGATTCTCTTTCTGTGCTTGAACTCCCAGCAAGGAACCTTCATCTTCCTGATCTACTGTGTCCTCAATAATGAGGTCAGCCTTCTTTTACTTTACCTGTAGGATAACAATACGTATGAAGTATGTTTTACAATTTCTCTTTGATATTAACCCAATTGGGTTAATGTCTCTAACCACATCCAAGTAATGTCAACGTCAAAACAGTTAAACCATTTTTACTTCCATCCATAAATAAATCTATATATTCAGGTATGCTAATGAAACCAAACAAAACAGTTTATTCAAGTTGTGTTGACATGCACATCATTTTGTTATTAAGGAAAAAGGCAAATTGATTTTTCTGAATTTCTCACACTCGACAATTGGGAACATATTCTTGAGATAAATCTTAAGTTAATTTTCCAAAAAATGTTAACATTTTCAAAATTAAATATTTTCTTTGTGATGAGCGGCATGCAGAAAAGCTTGAAATTCAAAAAGTTTGTAGACGTAGCCAACTACACCACACTGAAAAATTCACTCAGGTAATTAAGCAATTATATGACAATTAACCCCAGAATGGATCACTTAGATTCGTTCCACCAGTGAGAGGCAAGAGGCATGAGTAAAGTCATAATAAGGTACATATTTTTATGTAAAATACAATGCACTGACAATAAAATGAATAAAATAAACTACAAATAAATTAGACTTTTTTTTGCAGACAGAATGCCAACCATGTGTCATAGCAGCTTTTTACCATCACCCAATGTTATGCAGACAAATACAAAAGGCACAAAATGTTCAAATCAAATCAAATCACTTTGTCACACAGCCATATACACAAGTGCAATGGTGTGTGAAATTCTTGGGTGCAGTTCCGATCAACAAAGCAGTCGTGACAGTGATGAGACATATACCAATTTACAATAACATCAAATTAACACAGCACAATTTAAACATTTGTTATACACATAATTACACTCAACAGTATACAAATAATAACATACAGTGTACAGTATACAATACGCACTATATAGATACACATTATTCAATAAAAATAAAAAATAAAAATATATAAAAGTATATATATATAGAATGTACAGTATTGTACTGTATTGACATTCAGGCTGTCGGTTAATAGTCAGTTGTTAAGAGAGAATATAATATTATAATAATATAATTTATGACAGTCCGGTGTGAGATATAAGAGTAAGAGTAATAAAGTGCAGTGCTGATGTATTTGATCATGGGAGATCAAGAGTTCAAAAGTCTGATTGCTTGGGGGAAGAAGCTATCATGGAGTCGGCTGATGCGGATCCTGATGCTGCGATATCGCCTACCTGATGGTAGCAGTGAGAACAGCCCATGGCTCGGGTGGCTGGAGTCTCTGATGATCCTCCGAGCTTTTTTCACACACCACCTTGTATATATTTCCTGGAGGGAGGGAAGCTCACCTCCGATGATGTGTCTGGCTGTTCGCACCACCCTTTGCAGTGCTTTGTGGTTGTGGGCGGTGCTATTGCCGTACCAGGCGGAGATACAGCCAGTCAGGATGCTCTCTACAGTGCAGGTGTAGAACCGTGTGAGGATGTGGTGGTTCATTCCAAACTTTCTCAGCCGTCTCAGGAAGAGGCGCTGATGAGCCTTCTTCACAATGACTTCAGTGTGGATGGACCATGTGAGTTCCTCAGTGATGTGGACACCCAGGAACTTGAAGCTGCTGACTCTCTCCACTGGTGCTCCATTGATGGTGATGGGACTGTGTTCTCTGTCTTTTCTTCTGAAGTCCACCACAAGCTCCTTTGTCTTACTGACATTGAGGGAGAGGTTGTGCTCCTGACACCAGTGTGTCAGAGTGTGCACCTCCTCTCTGTAGGCTGTTTCATCATTGTCAGTGATCAGACCTACCACCGCCATGTCATCAGCAAACTTAATGATGGCATTGGAGCTATGTGTTGCCACACAGTCATGCGTGTACAGGGAATACAGGAGTGGGCTGAGAACACAGCCCTGTGGGGCTCCAGTGTTGAGGGTCAGTGAGGAGGAGATGTTGCTGCCTATTCTAACCACCTGGCGTCTGCTTGAAAGGAAGTCCAGGATCCAGCTGCACAGCGAGCTGTTTAGCATAGAATCTGATTGGTCCGACCAGCACTGGATCGTTCTGAGGGTGGGTGCTTCCTGTTTCAATTTCTGCCTGTAAGCGGGCAAAAGCAGAATGGAAGAGTGGTCCGATTTGCCAAATGGTGGGCGGGGGAGGGATTTGTAGCCATCCCAGAATGGAGAGTAGCAATGGTCCAAAACCCGGTCCCCTCGTGTGTTGAAACTAATGTGCTGGTGATATTTTGGTGCGACTGATTTTAAACTGGCTTTATTAAAGTCCCCAGTCACAATGAACGCGGCCTCAGGGTGCACGGTTTCCTGCTCACTTATAATCCCATACAGTTCCTTGAGTGCCCGGTCTGTGTCGGCTTGTGGCGGGATGTACACAGCTGTGATAATGACCGCTGTGAATTCCCTCGGTAGCCAGAATGATCGACACAGAAGCATGTGAAATTCCAGATCAGGAGAGCAGAAAGACTTGATAGAATGTACGTTCCTCTGATCACACCAGGATTTGTTGATCATAAAACATACACCACCTCCTCTGCTTTTACCTGAGAGGTCTTTCGCTCTGTGCGCTCGGTTCATGGAGAACCCTGCGGGTTCAATGGCTGAGTCTGGAATCTCTGCAGACATCCAAGTTTCCGTAAGGCAGATAATGCAGCAGTCCCTTGTATCTCGTTGGAAAGAGATCCGCGCTTTCAGCTCGCAGAGCTTGTTATCCAGAGACTGAACATTTGCCAGTAGAATAGTGGGTAGCGGGGGTCGATTTGCGCGGTGTCTTACTCTGATGAGAACGCCGGCTCTGTTTCCCCTTTTCCTCCTGTGTTTCCGCGGCTGTGCTGCCCAGACAAAGGGCTCTGCTTGCGTGTTTGTAAACAGCGGGTCGGCATTGAGGAATGTGAAGTCCAGTTTACGGTGTGAGACTGCTGAACCAATGTCCAGAAGTGTTTGTCTGTCGTAGACAATAAGGCAGACAACATCCAAGACAAAAAACATAAGAATTGTGAACAAAACAAACAAAACACTACTATGTTGTGTCGGAGCTCGAAACGCAGCAGCCATACCCAGCGCCATCTTGAGTCTGTTAAGGCAGCACAATAAGACATAACTACCAAGCATACAGGGCTGAGGCTTTCCAGCAACAGGGTCAAGCTAGCAATGGACATAGTTGGTCTCAAAGAAACACCATTCTCATGTGCATGAACATGGCACACCATGAGGGGGGAAAACCACCACCAGTATAAAAGAGCTAGCCTCCTTGCCTTTTGCACTCAGAACCTGCAACATGGAATGGAAACAAAAGATGTATATGGACAATACCAGTTGACAGAACACAAAATTATCAGACAGAATGACACCCATTATAACAGGATCAAATGACTTAAATTGTCCTAACTCAGAGCAGAGCAGCAAGGGCTTAGTGCACAAGCACAAACAGAACAGTAATAAATGCAGCAAATACCCCAAAACGAGGCCATGATTCCGTTAGGTGATCGATTGAATAAATGGAAAACTTAAAATGTAATGGGATGTACAAATATCAAATACGATATAATAAATAAAAAGACAATTTCAGAAGCTTGGCCAGATTGAAGCAATCTCATCTAGTAGAAGCAAAACAACGGCATGCTTCAGTTGAAGCAAAACAGCTGCGTATCAGGAGATTCACAATTCATACAGCCCAAGCGAGAAATTACAAGCAGGTATTCACCTACCAGGGATATGATCATATCGAACTGTATCAAGAAACACCACTGGCAGATGTACAGGGGGCACAATGTAACTGGGGATCAGCAGCCTACCGAAGTCTCCCCAAACTCCACTTTCAGTTAGGAAAGTCAGGCCCTGGAAAGAGAGACCTCTCAATGACGCACACCACAGTGGCATGAACTAGCCTTAATATAGAATAAAGGTGGGCACTGATTGGTCAACAAGTACATAATGCAGCAAAAGAGGCATGTCATAAATCAGTACTACAGCAAGATGACAACCTATCCTGCTACAATCAAACAATACTAATAATATATATATATATATATATATATATATATATATATATATATATATATATATATATATATATATATATGGGACGGCCGAGGCTTCAGGCGCTGGCTCTGTGACGGCCGAGGCTTCAGGCTTGGCGGCCACGACGGGGAACTCAGGCTTGGCGGCCACGACGACGGACTTTGATGTTGGTGAGGTCTGGGTGGACAGAGTGGATTGTTCTGATGTGGTGGTGGACTCTGGTGTGATGGACACAGTAGGAATATAAATCTCCTCATCAACTACTCCCACAGTAAACGATGAACCACTCAGTAGAAGTGCCAAGTCAATGTACTCCTTTAGACTTAAATCAGCAAAGCCCCCAAAGAACACGGAATATAATGGTTCATCCAAGCCACAGTTAAAAAAAAAAATGTTTCAAAGAAACCTCACCCAAATCCACCAACTGACAAAGTCCACAGAAGTCCATAACATAGTCCTCAAGTGGACAATTCCCCTGGCGGAGGCGCATGAGCGCAACTGCTGGGTTCATATTGGCTGGTCGAGTATTCTGTAACGTGTGCGCAGGCTGGCTGAAGACAGGATGAGACGAAGACGATGATGAAGTGAAGAACCCATGTGCAGTTTATTTACAATCCAAACGTACAAAAAACAAAACAGAGTATAGATCAGAACCTTGACGTGACTAATAGAAAAAACAATGACACGACGTTACACCTACATCAGCTACAGATAATCAATACATGACAAGAGACAATGGCAAACATGAGGGCTTAAATACATGGACATGGGTAACCACATGACATAGACAACCAATGACGAGACTAAACTAATGAACATAATAACAAGACTAATAAACAGGAACCAATAACAAAACAGAACTGAATACAAGATAACAAGACAATAAACCAATGAGAACAAGACACATGAAACTATATATATATATATATATATATATACTGTATATTCACTTTGATTGATTCTGAAATACAACCAATGTTCACCCAGTTTTAATTGTCTCTCTAAATATCCTTTCTTACATGTCTTTTGTTAAGGAAGTTGGCAATTCCATCATTGTTCCTGAATTTCAGAGGTTTAATTGAACACATATACTCACTCATCTCATCTCATTTTCTTTCAGATCAGGCAGCAGTATGTGGATTGGTTGAGCACTATTTTCCCTGGACTTGAACGCAAAGCCATCAAAAGTGCCCCCCAAAATTCATAGAAAATTTCAGAGTCCATGTTCAGAGAATGAAAAACACTACAGTGCCATTATTTTAAAGTGATTCTATTATTATTCTTGTATGACATGTAAGTCTTAGTGATTTTCTGTTAATTGAAGCTATTAACATGTACTCCAAGTCTTATTTTACAGGTGTCAATATATTTTGATGTAAATCTATTTTCTTTTAACACTTTTTATTGTTCATTGTGAATCATTGGTTTTATTGTGTGTGTGTGTGTGTGTGTGTGTTTGTGTGTGTGTATATATATATATATATATATATATATATATATATATATATATATATATATATTGGCAGAGGGCCATGGTATTTAAAATGTTTAGTGAAGTAGTCTGTAGGCAGATGTATTGTAGCAATATGCAATTCTTACTGATATCAATTAATAAAATATATAAACAATTTTCTTTAAAATTATTTAGCATTATTTGTTTTTTAAACACATTCAACTACTGCATGCTAAACATGAAGAACATCAGCTTCAGCTCAGTTGTTCTCATTTACCAAGAAAAACATTTATGAAACAATCTGCTATTTCCTCCAAACTCTGAGCACAATCTCAAAACGACACACTAATTTGTACAACAACTTCCATGTCAAACCCAAACATTTCACTCACAATCATATTCTCGTCAAAACAAGCTTTGGCCTCAGATGACAAACCACAAACCTTGATCTTACACTACATCATACTACACAAAATGTGCAAGTGTACAGGATCAGGGAAACACTTTAAGGTAATTTTCAAAAGTTTATTTCCAGAGAGTGGCCAATTATACCGTACATGTGACTACAGTAAAGTGTTCAGTGACATGCACCAAAACATCACACACTCATTATGGTCTCAAAACATCCCAGTACAGGCTATTGATAAAGATCATGAGATTTGGTGTGTCACAGGAAAAGGAGAGACAGCGTAAACAAAATTTAATAATAATAATAATAATAATAATAATAATATACACTATATTGCCAAAAGTATTCGCTCACCTGCCTTTAGATGCATATGAACTTAAGTGACATCCCATTCTTAATCCATAGGGTTTAATATGACGTCGGCCCACCCTTTGCAGCTATAACAGCTTCAACTCTTCTGGGAAGGCTTTCCACAAGGTTTAGGAGTGTGTTTATGGGAATTTTTGACCATTCTTCCAGAAGCGCATTTGTGAGGTCAGACACTGATGTTGGACGAGAAGGCCTGGCTCACAGTCTGCGCTCAAATTTATCCCAAAGGTGCTCTATCGGGTTGAGGTCAGGACTCTGTGCAGGCCAGTCAAGTTCTTCCACACCAAACTCGCTCATCCATGTCTTTATGGACCTTGCTTTGTGCACTGGTGCGCAGTCATGTTGGAACAGAAGGGGCCATCCCCAAACTGTTCCCACAAAGTTGGGAGCATGGAATTGTCCAAAATCTCTTGGTATGCTGAAGCATTCAGAGTTCCTTTCACTGGAACTAAAGGGCCAAGCCCAGCTCCTGAAAAACAACCCCACACCATAATCCCCCCTCCACCAAACTTCACAGTTGGCACAATGCAGTCAGACAAGTACCGTTCTCCTGGCAACCGCCAAACTCAGACTCGTCCATCAGATTGCCAGATGGAGAAGCGTGATTCGTCACTCCAGAGAACGCGTCTCCACTGCTCTAGAGTCCAGTGGCGGCGTGCTTTACACCACTGCATCCGACGCTTTGGATTGCACTTGGTGATGTATTGCTTGGATGCAGCTGCTCGGCCATGGAAACCCATTCCATGAAGCTCTCTACGCACTGTTCTTGAGCTAATCTGAAGGCCACGTGAACTTTGGAGGTCTGTAGCGATTGACTCTGCAGAAAGTTGGCGACCTCTGCGCACTATGCGCCTCAGCATCCGCTGACCCCGCTCTGTCATTTTACGTGGCCTACCACTTCGTGGCTGAGTTGCTGTCATTCCCAATCGCTTCCACTTTGTTATAATACCACTGACAGTTGACTGTGGAATATTTAGTAGCGAGGAAATTTCATGACTGGACTTGTTGCACAGGTGGCATCCTATCACAGTACCACGCTGGAATTCACTGAGCTCCTGAGAGTGGCCCATTCTTTCACAAATGTTTGTAGAAGCAGTCTGCATGCCTAGGTGCTTCATTTTATACACCTGTGGCCATGGAAGTGATTGGAACACCTGAATTCAATTATTTGGATGGGTGAGCAAATACTTTTGGCAATATAGTGTATATATTTCCTCATCATGCTGATGTGCATTTTTGTAAACTAACACACACAATCACTAGTGAAATGCCAATACATCACACACTGAGTATATAATTGCCGTGGTACACTGTAAAATATGATGCACTGTTAACTGTATCTGTAAGCATCTGTAGTAAATGTAGTAAGAATAGTGAGATGCAATAATGATGCTGAGCAGATGTTTTCTCTGCCGTGTGTGACAACATCAATCAATACAACTGATCACAGATGCACAGACATCAACACTGTATACAAAATCTGTGTACAAATCCCAGCCATGATGATGATCAACAAAAACATAGTTTTCAAATAAAAAGATGAACATAACAAAACTCCAACCCTAACCCTACAAACCTAATAACAAAAGCAACTGCACATAAAACCAGACAATTTAAGTGTGCAAGACATTCATGATGCAATGTAAAAAATTAATCCAAAAATGCTAAATCTTTCATCATTTACTAACACATATGCCTTTGTTATGAGCATACCGGTCTCTCCCTCACTGTCAGTCACCAGCTCTCACTCGCCCGATTTTTAATCAGGCACACCTGCAGCTTATTATCACCTGTTAAGACTTGCACTTAAACCTCACTCTCACACTCTGTCAGCATCTAGCCTTATTGTAAGGTTCCTTGGACTTCCCGCTTGCCCAGCCACAGCAGATAACTGCTTCCAACTTTGTCAGCAATCTGTTCTGGGGAACTAAGTTTATTTACTCTGAGTCTTCTGTGATTACGGCATATCTACTTTCCTGTGTTTTACCTCACCTGTTTGTCAATGGATTGTTCTGGATATACACATCAAGTAACACAGAGTTTACAGCATTTTCAGTCACTTGGACTAATCTCCTGTTTATCTACAATCCACTCCTGATGCGCAAGGTAAGGGTTTTTTTTTTTTTTTTTTTTATTACCAGAAAAAGATCAAACACTTCAGCTTCTGGTTAACTGTTTTCAACTTTCCCTTCTCTCTATCCTCCACCTCCCCCCACTACTTCTCTGACTGCTGATGACTTTACCACATTTTACTGACAAACTAGCGACCATCATTAGCCAGTTTTCTACACCACAGACCCACATCCGCTCTCTTCCCACATCCCATCCTTTAATTTTCTCCTCTCTGAGGCTGATGTCTCAAGTGCTTCTTTCTAACCAGCCTACCACCTATTCCCCTGACCCTATCCCATCCTATTTTCTGGAAGATGTCTCCCCATCAATCATGCTCGCACATCGTTTAACATGTCTAACAACCGTAAACTTTCCCAACACATTCAGGCAAGCTCAACTAACCACTGCTCAAAACACCAACACACAACCCTTACTGGTATTCCTCAGGGATCAGTACTTGGGACACCTCCTCTTCTCAATCTACACTACATCACTCAAACCAATCATTAAGGCACAGCTTTTTTTACCACTGCAATGCATATGATACACCGCTTCATCTTTACCAGTCAGCTACCTATTGTTCCAGCCCAACAACCTCAGCCTCTCAGCTCGTATCGCTGGCTGGCTCTGAGAACTCATCCTGGATTAAGGAAAACCCTCTTCAGCTCAGTCTTGCCAAGGCAGAATTCCTTGTGATCCCATCTGCTGACCACAAGCTCACCATTTATCTTGGTTTAGCTACACTAAAGCCGACCAGAACGGCCCGAAACATGGGAGTGGTGGTAGCTTAACCAGCTTAACTTTTCTACCCACATCTCATCAACTGCCCTGTCTTGGAGGTTCTTGCTTTTACAACATGAGAAAAATCAGACATTTCCTATTTGAATATGCTGCACATATCCTCCAAGCTCTCGTCATTTCTAGACTGGACAATTTGTTAGACAGCCTCCCAGCTAGCACGATTTAAGCTGCTGCAGATGGTCCAGAATGCAGCAGTACCTCTGATCTTTTCTCTGCCAAAGAGGGCTCATGTCATCCCACTCTTGATTTCACCCCACTGGCTACCTGTAGCTGCTTGCATCAAATCCAAAGATTTGACTTTTGACCTTCAGGACAGCCAAAGGAACAGCACCCTCTTCAACTCGCTCCACCAGGTCCCCACTCACTCTTTGTGGTTCATGGTGGAATGAGTGGTGGTCCTCGCAAAGAGGCACAAAGCATTTTAAGATCATTCACTTCCTCTGTGGTGGAATTGACTTTCAGCCTCCATGATCTGCTGATACCATGTCAACATTCAGGAAACGACTTGGAACACATCTGTTCCATGAGTACTTAATTCATCTGGTTGCTGCCGGCACGTTGCACGAGTTTGTAGCCTGCTTGGCATTGCTTATTTTCATACGTTAATCATTTTATCCTTTGCCATTTTTCGGCGCGCATAGTTTTCCCCCACGTTCTCATCGCGAATAAACTGCGCACACCCATTTTCTCATGTATTACATGGATTATTGCATTGATCTCGAAGCACCTCTTATCAAGAACAACCATAACAAACAATTGTGAGGGATTCACATCTATCTCAAACCCTTGCCGCTCAGGAACAACCAACAACAAACAATTGTGGTAAGACACGGCATGCTTCCTGCATTGCATGTCATGTTTACTACAGCTTCTTCCATCAGCAGTGAGGGATTCACATGTGATAAATGTAAAGAATTAGTCAGGCTGACGGAGAAGGTTAATGAGCTAGAGACATGCATCCAAACGCAAGTGGAGGTCAGTGAGAGAAGCTGGTGGATGCTGTTTCAGATGTGGGTAGTACAGCGAGCAACATGCACACTGGTTCTGGCTCTAGAGCCACCACAGCAGGGCATTTGGGTGATGTCTTTAGCGGCATACTCGCTCTGCAAAGTGACACCACTCTCCCATTCCTTTTAGAATTTCCAATTGACTCTTCCCTACTCAATGATGCACCCACTGAGAATCATGTTGAAAGAGCCCTTGTTATTGGTGGCTCTATTATAACGAACATGGAAACGGTGACTACAACCACCATTGTTAAATGCATTTTGGGGGCTCGGGCATCTGACATAAAATGTACAAGTGCTGGCTAATGCTAAATGTAGATTTTCTAAAATTATTCATGTTCGCACTAAGTCCGGCTTCATTAGATCACTAAAGATAATGTTAGGTGTGCAAACTTGCAAAAAGGATGTCAGACACTGTAATATTCTTGGACCACCCCCCCCCCGCTCATCGTGGTGACGAGGTTTATAGTAGATTTAGTGTCACTGGATGTCTGAGTGGTGTTCGGAGAATAGCATAGGATTTATAGACAATTGGAGTTTTTGGGGTAGACCTGACCTGCTAAAACATGACTGACTCCAGCACCTTCCCTGGTGGGATGCTCTCCTCTAGTAATTTGGCTCATAGGCTTAATGATAGTATTTGACTACCTGACTTGGGCCCCAGTAAGCAGACAAACTGGTTAATCCAAACATCTGCTAGCTGCCTTGTGACATCACACAGGTCACAAACTACAACACCTAGGTGATACTGTCTCTAGATATCATATAGAGACTGTGTCTTTTCCCTGAACTACCAAACACAAACCCCTCACTAAATCATTTAGAAAAAAAATTAAGGTTGAACTTAAAATACAAAACATTTGAAGATAAAACATCATACAAAGGTAGTGCTACTAAATGTTAGATCGGTTTGGTCAAACTCTTAAAGCACTAATTGTAAATGAAATTACAGATCATAGTTTGGATGTGCTCTTTGTCTGAAACCTCCCTTAAACAGGATGAATATGAGTTTTAATGAATCTACTCACCCAGGTTATTGTTATAAACATGAGTCTCGTCTGAAAGGTTGAGGAGGAGGTGTTGCTACAATTTACAGTGACGTTGTTGGTGTAATTTAGATGACAGGATATGTTTAAAGTCTTTTGAACTAATAATGATTAATGTGACACCGTCAGATATTTAAAAAAAAAAAAAAAAAAAATCTCTTGCCCTTGCAACAGAATATAGATCACCTGGGCCTTATTCTGATTTCCTTGGTGAAATTGCTAATTTCAGATCTTGTAGTTACTGTAGAGCTTTAATTGTTGGTGACTTCAACATTCACACAGATAATGAAAATGACACCTGGGGATTAGCATTTATCGACATTCTCAACTCTCTTGGAGTCAGACAAAATGGAATGGGACCAACTCCTTGCCATAATCATATGCTAGATTTAATTCTGTCATATGGAGTTGATAATATGGAAATTCTTCCGCAGAGTGATGACATCACAGATCATTACCACCTCTATTGTATGCTGCGATCAGCTAATATTACTCATTCTACACCACGCCATCGTTAAGGTAGATCTATTCCTTCGAACACTAAAGATAGATCTGGAAGATTAGTGACATACACTCAATAAGCCCCAAAGTCTAGAAGAAATTGAAATAACAAATATAAATACAGTCTTCTCTAGCACTCTTAAGTGTCACCCCACTTTGTTTAAAGAAAATTAAAGCAAGCCCTGCACCATGGTACAATGATGATACTCATGATCTCAAGAGCAGCTCAGAAAATGGAGCACCAGTGGAAGAATACAAAATTAGAGGTATTTCGTGGTGCATGGAAGGATAGTGTGTGTGTGTGTGTGTGTGTGTGTGTGTGTGTGTGTGTGTGTGTGTGGCTACAGACGGGCACTAAAAGCTGCCAGGTCAGCATATTTTAACAAACTCATAGAAAATAACTACAATCCTAGGTGTTTATTCAGTACTGTGGCTAAATTGGTTGGGAATAAAGCTTCAAGTGAACCAGATATTCCGTCGCAGAACAATAGTAATAACTACATGAATTTCTTTACTGAAAATGTAAATCAGAAATAAAATTGGAATTATGCAATCATCTGTCACAGTGTCTCAATTTCTCACGTGCAACTTCAATCCTTTGCTGTCATGAAGAGCTAACAAAACTTATCAAAACATTCTAAGCCACAACATGTATGTTAGATTCAATACCAACTAAGCTCTTAAGAGGTATTCCCTGTAATCTCAGAACCTTTTCTTAATATTTCTAACTCCTCGCTATCCTTGGGACATGTCCCAAGAAACTTTAAAATGGCAGTGATCAAACAGCTTATTAAGAAACCACAACTTGATCCTGGAGAACTGGCTACTTATAGACCAATTTCAAATCTGTTTATATCAAATACTAGAAAAGGTAGTATCCTCCCAAATATGTTCATTTTCTACAAAGAAAGTGTATATATTAACAATTTCAGTCAGGATTTAATCAGGATCGCAGTACAGAGACTGCACTTAGAGTTACAAATGTCTTTTATCATCTGATCGCGGCTGCATTTCAGACGTTTATTCCACGTCTCCTTCCCTTAGTGTGATACTTCAACCTGCAAATACTATAACCACTAAGTACTGTTGTCAGTTCCTGAATTGATCTGCTCATTCTTCACTCACCTGCTAATTGCTGTCTCCATCTTTGAGTCTGGGTTACTGTCACAGGATACCAGACCATCACAGAACCATGAACCCAGCAGGTCTGGACCCTGTCCTGGAGCTGGTTGACACTGAGGACTAACCACCTCATCTAACCCCTCTGCTCCACTGATCTCGACCAACACTTCTGCAATTTTTTTTTTTTTTTTTTTTTTTTTTTCCCACTAGTCTATTCTGTTAGTCCCTTGGTCGATACAGCGCCATACTTCGGATCGGCAGAGAACTGTGGCAGCTTTTTGCCCCAGTGTTCACTCTCCCTAGAGATGCAGCTGCATTTCTTCCCCACAGAGCGGGCTAAGGTGGCTTATATCATTGAATTGCTCTCTGGACGGGCACTGCAGTGGGCCCAACCTCTTTGGGAGCAAAACAATCCCATTAATCAAATATTTGAGAGCTTCACTCGATACTTCATAGGTTTTCGGATGCCCTGCGGGTGATATCTGCTGGTGAACAACTCTGTAATCTTCATCAAGGTAAAGTCTCGGTCCAAGATTACGCTCAAGTTCTGCACCTTAGCAGCCTCCAGTGGATGGAATGAGACAATTTAGATAATATTTGTATCTGATTCAATTGTTAATTTGATCAGATTTTAGTCATAGTAAACCTCATTTGAATTAAGGTTTTCATCCATTTCTGATCACCATTTAAGAATCATAATTTAATTTCTTTGTTCATTTGGTTCTCATTAATTGTTCATTCTGTGAATGTTAACCTCATGGACACAAGGTTGCCAGTTCATTCTAAATCTAGATGTTGTAAGGGTTTACTAATATCTTTAGGTTTCCTCGCTGAATCAAATGATAGGTTTGATTAGTCATGTACCTACAACTTGGTTTAGATGAGTGATAAGTCAGTGACTGACAGTGCCAGAGGATTTGCATGCATTCTTGGCCCGCAATAATCGTATCCTGGTCCAGTGAACTCATGGTAACGTCATATGTGCAAGAATTACTAGTCATGAGTCCAAATGGAATTTTACATAAATCAAAGTTTAACAATTTATTTGCCAGATAGGAATTAAAATTTTGCATCATATAATAAAAAAAAAGCCAATTTACAAAGATTAGAATATAACCCAAAGATGCATAACTAAAATACTAGAGGAACATACCTGGCAATAGAAACAGCACACAGCAATTGTGCGGGAGTTCTGTCTACAGATTCTCCTAGAATTGTTCTAGTTCTCCTTTTAAATACCCAGAATAAACCTCAAAAATCAAATGGTATACAATAGGAATTTGGAATTGAATGGAAGTCAGCAAATCAGGTGGTCACACCATTCTGACTAATTGTGATAATTTGCTTTGAAGCCCTAGAAAGACACACCTCAACAGAGACATGATTTCTCTAAATTGTCAAAACTGTTACCAGATATACGATGTTAAGAATGAAATCATTTGTACAACTCTCATTGAGAACTTTCATATGATATCCAACATGCACATTCAAAACCTTTTGTTTTCATGGAACAAGGTACTTTTGTACATACAGATCTTAGGAATGTCTGTGGTAATTCTGAACTGAAGGGGAGATGAGTGGATCAAGGAAAGGGGGGGGGGGGAGAGGAACAGATGTGAAGGACCAACAATGAGGAGTGTTATCTACAATTCCAACTCAGTGGAGTGTGGTGCTTCACGTAGAGATGCTAATTGTTATGAAGTTCATTGTTGTCTCAGTCAGCAGTACTCCCTGAATCCAGACAACTTGGCACTGCCTTAGTTTAAATAACAAATAAATATTAAAAGTTTAAAAGAAACCCATTTCACAGATGTATCTCTAACAAGAACATGTACTTCTCCAGAATGATCCATTGATAGAAATGCTGAATTTAGTGACTTTTATTGTGGGGCTGGTGTTTCTCAGTTTGGACCCGTTCACTTTTGCTTTTTGTCTGTGGAATCCTGGCGTGAACAACGTGGCTCAAATCGACCTCTGTTTGAGTCTGCTATTGGCTCACCTTTTATTTTTCCTCGCACAACAGTAGCATAATTACATACACCCTATCAAGGTCAGAATTATTCTCCAGGTGAAAGCTATTGTTTCTCACAGAATTATAACTACAATCCCTTTCATTGTCTCCAGGTGTTGTGGAGTGATATCAGGTGTTCTGCGCTTCCTATTTCTCTCCTCCTCTGTGTGGATGTTCATTGAAGCTGTGCTGCTTTTCATCTGTGTGAAGAACTTCATGGTTACTTGCATAACTTCCATTCCCTGTTGGAGGGAATGAGATGTTGTGTCAATGTAGTAACACTAAGGGTCACTCTTGGGAGCCCGAGACACCTCTGGTCTTTGATAAAAGGCCAATGAAAATTGGCGAGTGGTATTTGCATGCCACTCCCCTGAACATACGGGTATAAAAGGAGCTGGTATGCAACCACTCATTCAGGTTTTATGCTGAGGAGTCGAGACCAGGTCTGGCCATTTCAGCATAAAGTTCAGCGTTTTGGCAGGAGGGACACAACGTCTTGTTCCCTCCATCAGGGAACGGAGGTTACGCAAGTAACCAGGATGTTCCCTATCTGTCACTCACTCAACGTTGTGTCGATGTAGTGACGCTAGTGGTCCCTATACGAAACACCACAACTGGCTGAACTGTGTTACGTGAACTGGCGGTGTGGGACGGACAGAAAACTGTGTGCCTCGTAGCCAACACATAACCTCCCCCAACATAGTTATGAGTGTTGAACGGCCCTTTGGGGACAAGCCGACTACCCAAAAGATAGACAGGCTAGCCCAGTTGTGGCTTTTTTTTTCCCACTCCCTTAAAAAAAAAAAAGAAAAAAAAAGGGGGATAATCTGACTGGGCTGACTAGGTCTAGTCAGGGGTGTCCCTCCCAAGGGGAGGACACCGGAGACCACACCTCACCCAGAGAAATATTTAAGTGGAAAAATACATCACATGGCAAAAGCCCACTTCCCTTAGCTGGGCAAGGGCTGCCTCTGCGACCTTCGTAAAGACGCGAGGGAACAAGGACAGACCGAAAGGGAGGATCTTGTACTGATACACCCGACCCTTTAATGCAATCCACAGGAAGGGTGTGTGTCAAGGTAGAATCGGGATGTGGAAGTACACGTCCTTCAGGTCTAACCGCCGCAAACCGTTCTTGATGCCGGACGCTCGCTAGGGTGCGTCTTTGCGTCAGCATCTAGAACGGGAGTCTGTAAAGCCCGGTTCAGTACTCGCAGGTCCAAGATTGGCTGCAACCCACCGCCTTTATTCGATACAATGAAGTAGGGGCTGTAAAACGCCTTCATCTCGGCTGGAGGGACAATCTCGTCAGATGTACTGGTGGGTGGGGCATCACTGCTCTTGTAGAACTCTTGGGTACTGCAGCCACTTGGGCATGCAGTGCAATTAAATGTAAAGGTAACAAGATTCTCCTCCCAGCCCTCGACCGGGGGATGGAGTGGTCTGCTTACCAGCTCCAGAGCAGCAGGTTTTGTCTTCCCTGGGTCGCCCGTCTCGGGAGCGCTTCAAAGCCTTTCGCGGGTTCTTGGCCGCCGTGAGACGGGTGGCATCTGCTTCCTGCGGTGGGCTCTACGCTGGGACCGGGCCGCAGTCACTGCAGGGGGACGCTCTTGGTGACTAGCAGATGGGGTGCAGGATTTTGAGCCGGGGCAGGATGTGCCGGATAATCTCCGTCTGCTGCTTCACAGCTGGAGTCTCTGGACCTGGAGTTAAGTGCCTTGTTCAAGGACACAATGGTGATGGCTGTGGGGATTGAACCAGCAACCTTCCGATTACCAGTTGTGTGCTTTAGTCCACTACGCCACCACCACTCCATACATAACTAGTAATATAGTGATACAAAATTCAAGGAAATTACTGCTACTGCTCCCCTCTGGTGACACAAGCTACTGCACAAATTCATCCATGCATGTGGACTGTAACCAGCAGAGTGGCTCTTGCAAGTGCTTTTCCTGCAACTCTCAGAGTGATGACTGCACCTGTAGTGTCGGTTCCTACAACATTGGCAGCGTTTCCTATTATAAAGTTCCTCCGTATCTCTGTACCTGCAAGGCAGATGTCGATGGCCACAACTGTTACTGCCTGAATGGTGAGTACTGCATTGTTCATGAGTTACTTCAATTCATGCTTTTTAAGACAAAAACTTCGAGATCTTTTTTTTTTCAATGGATTATAATTCATGCTCATTCTTTTACTACAGATGTGAAAATTGAGACGTCAGGGGTATGTGGGAGATGGTTGCCACTTTATATCAATTTTTTTTTTTTTTTTTTTTTCTATTATGGAAAAAAAAAAACTTTATTTTCTGTTTTCTCTTTGAGCAGGTCACTGCAGAGTATATTGAATCTTGTTGACCAGATTGAAAATGTCACAGCTCAAATAACTCCAGATGTGAGTAAAGTTTCTGGCATTGGGCCAATAAGTGATTTGTATAACACTTAATCAGTCTTTCTATTTGACTGTAGCATTTCTTTGGCATTTGATTAGATGGCGGAAAACTATTACAGGTAAAGGACCTTTTCATGCCCCTGTATGTGTGTTTGTATTCTCTTCACACCTCTTATTCAGTTATTACAAAATTCTGTTATTCTGCAAAACATGAGCTTCAGTAGATACTTTTGTGTTATTTTCTTACGTATCGCTCATGTCCTTTTACTTCCTGTGTGTCTGTGTCATTATTGTAAATGCATACTGTAGCTTGTTGCTGCCTATTTTGTCACTTTCATCAACACAGTAAATCTCACTTGTACCACATTGTTGTTAACCTCTTTTAATAGTTTAAATCAGTGGTTCCCAAACTGGGTGCCGGCAAAACTGGCTAGGGGTGCCAGGAAATCTCTGCTCTGTTTAATATTAATAGCCAGCTGTTAAAAGTACCTTCAGTACCGATTACTGACTGAATTCAGTACCTGCATGCACTGTTTGACTTCAGCCGTCTACATTTAAACGTTCACATGCGTATGTCTGTGCTTGCTATAGAGCGCTCGTGTCTTGTGATGAATGAATGCAGCTGCATGCGTGAACATGCACTTAAAAATGAAGGAATTTTGACATTAATGGACACAAAACTGTTAATGTATTACGAGCATGTAAACGGACAAGAAAACAATCTGTGCCATTTTGCTGCGATATCAATGTAAACACAACACACATTACGTGATGCAGACAGGACAAAAATCCTATCTCAAAATATCTGATCTGTGCGATGTGTAAATGCAGCCTAATCGACTTAATATTAATAAAAGAAAACAATATTGACAAGAAAAAGAGAAAAGCACCCACTGTCTTTTGTTGGATAACTTCAGGAGCTTTAAGCTCAATATATTTCAATGACAGTTCTGCTTTTCTACCAAACTCTGACTGTACTGAATATGTATTAATGTATATCTAATAATCACACTGTAAAGACTCAAATTTAGGTAGTTCTATTTCTTTAAGTGTTTTTATCACAATATTTTTAATTGCTGCTGTTACTGAAAACTTAAAGCATTGTTAACTCTGGTTTCTATTTTATTACTAGCTCTTGAATAATTACTTAAACCTTGAAATAATGTTTAGGAGAGACACTTAAAGGCTACATTATTTTAATGTTTATATAATATATACACACACACAAATATAAAACTTTTTAAATAAAGGTGTTTTAAATCACATTTCTTTATTTATTTGTGAGTGGTTGGGGTGCCATGGGGAAAAAAAAGTACTATAAAGGGGTGCTGTAGTTTTAAAAAGTTTGGGAACCATGGTTAAAATGTTACATCTTTGTTTCCAGACATAGGGGTATAGTGCTGACATGTTTCAGTAACTACAGACCAGTAGCGGCTGGTGATTTCAAAAGTGGGGAAGTACAAACTATTGTTGGCGTCTGCAATGATTCTTCCAAAAGTTGCACAAACTATGACTAATTGCAAAAAAATATAAAATGAATAAAAAATTTCAGCTTTTATAATTGGATATTTTGCCTATGTTACATCAGATTGCAAATAACTGCACGTGTATCTCCATGCTGCTAAACGTTGTGCTCGACCTCAATGCTTTTATGTGTCATCACATACATTGCTGCTTTATTTATTGGCTGTTTGTTGCAAAGTCCCACCCATTTGAGAGCTTGACCAATCATATAGAGATGCTTTTGCAGGCAGGACAAACAAATCCATTGATTGGAAGCCTAATGTCCAATAGGCAGTCGAATGTAGATCCAATGCAAATAGTGCTCATGAAGTTTCCAGAGAAGCATGGCATCCGGGTGGGACCCAGGTTGACATGTTGAGGGCCTCTCATCCAATCAATACTGATGTTTTGCACCATTGACTTGAGTATCATCCACTACAGACTCCCATTGAAATGTGGTTGTATGTGTGTATGTATGTATATGGCATCTTATATTATAAACTCAGCAAAAAAAGAAACATCCCTTTTTCAGGACACTATTTTAAAGATAATTTTGTAAAAATCCAAATAACTTTATTGTAAAGGGTTTAAACAAAGTTTTCCATGCTTGTTCAATGAACCATAAACAATTAATGAACATGCACCTGTGGAACAGTCGTTAAGACACAAACAGCTTACAGACGCTAGGCAATTAAGGTCACAGTTATAAAAACGTAGGACGCTAAAGACTACTGACTCTGAAAAACACCAAAATAAAGATGCCCAGGGTCCCTGCTCATCTGCATGAATGTGCCTTAGGCATGCTGCATCGAGACATGAGGACTGCAGATGTGGCCAGGGCAATAAATTGCAATGTCCGTACTGTGAGACTCATAAGACAGCACTACAGGGAGACAGGAAGGACAGCTGATCGTCCTCGCAGTGGCAGACCACGTGTAACAACACCTGCACAGGATCGGTACATCCGAATATCACACCTGAGGGACAGGTACAGGATGGCAACAACAACTGCCCAAGTTACACCAGGAATGCTCAATCCCTCCATCAGTGCTCAGACTGTTTGCAATAGGCTGAGAGAGACTGGACTGAGGGCTTGTAGGCCTGTTGTAAGGCAGGTCCTTACCAGACATCACCGGCAACAACGTCGCATATGGGCACAAACCCACCTTCACTGGACCAGACAGGACTGGCAAAAAGTGCTCTTCACTGACAAGTCGTGGTTTTGTTTCACCAGGGGTGATGGTTGGATGTTTATCATCAAAGTAATGAGAGTTAAACCGAGGCATATACTCTGGAGCAGGATCGATTTGGAGGTGGAGGGTGATTTGGACTGAGCTTGTTGTCATTGTAGGCAATCTCAATGCTGTGCATTACAGGGAAGACATCCTCCTACCTCATCCTGACATGACCCTCCAGCATGACAATGCCACCAGCCATACTGCTCGTTCTGTGCATGATTTCCTGCAAGACATGAGTGTCAGTGTTCTGCCATGGCCAGCGAAGCGCCTGGATCTCAATCCCATTGAGCACATCTGGGAGCTGTTGGATCGGAGGCTGAGGGCTAGGACCATTCCACCCACAAATGTCCGGGAACTTGCAAGTACCTTGGTGGAATAGTGGGGTAATATCTCGCAGCAAGAACTGGCAAATCTGGTGCAGTCCATGAGGAGGAGTTGCACTGCAGTACTTAATGCAGCTGGTGGCCACACAAGATACTGACTGTTACTTTTGATTTTGACCCCACCCCCCGTTCAGGGACACATTACTCAATTTCTGTTAGTCACATGTCTGAAACTTGTTCTTAGTTGTTGAATCTTTATGTTCATACAAACATGTACACATGTTAAGTTTGCTGAAAATAAAAGCAGTTGAAAGTGAGAGGACATTTCTTTTTTTGCTCAGTTTATATTAAACTTGTCAGTGCTGCATTGCTTATTAAATTTTAGGGGAAGCCGTGCCTCCCATGCAGTCTTAAAACAATCGTCGCTCCTACAGACAATAGATTATTTCTGTTTTGTTTCTCTCTCTCTCGCTCGTAGAAGTCAGCGTTCTTGTGGTTGGACCAAAAGTGTACATAAAACAAATCCCTTTGATTATTACAGAAAAAGCTAATATGGAAATTGATCTTTGAGATTGCAAAGAACAACACTAACAGTATGTGAGAAGCATCACTTTATTATTGTGTACAGTAACATGATTTGTTTGTCTGACAAATAAGTTTCCACAACAAAAGTGTTCATGTACTTTGCTAATTGATGTGACTTTAAAATGTCAGATGACTATTTTCTCAGATACTTCACATTAATATTTGTCTGTAATACAGGTTTTGCTGCTGTGGCTTTCATGAGCTTCACTACAATGGATAGTCTACTCAGACATGAATTCTTCAACACAACAGATGACACAGTTAAAACCATGATGTCCACTGTGATCTCAGCTACCCTTCCCAAAACCAACAACACATATCTCACCGAACCAGTCAACTTCACCGTGAAACACATCTACAGGTGCATCTCAAATTAGAATGTCGTGGAAAAGTTAATTTATTTCAGTAATTCAACTCAAATTGTGAAACTCGTGTATTAAATAAATTCAATGCACACAGACTGAAGTAGTTTAAGTCTTTGGTTCTTTTAATTGTGATGATTTTGGCTCACATTTAACAAACCCACCAATTCACTATCTCAAAAAATTAGAATACATCATAAGACCAATAAAAACATTTTTAGTGAATTGTTGGCCTTCTGGAAAGTATGTTCATTTACTGTATATGTACTCAATACTTGGTAGGGGCTCCATTTGCTTTAATTACTGCCTCAATTCGGCGTGGCATGGAGGTGATCAGTTTGTGGCAGTGCTGAGGTGGTATGGAAGCCCAGGTTTCTTTGACAGTGGCCTTCAGCTCATCTGCATTTTTTGGTCTCTTGTTTCTCATTTTCCTCTTGACAATACCCCATAGATTCTCTATGGGGTTCAGGTCTGGCGAGTTTGCTGGCCAGTCAAGCACACCAACACCATGGTCATTTAACCAACTTTTGGTGCTTTTGGCAGTGTGGGCAGGTGCCAAATCCTGCTGGAAAATGAAATCAGCATCTTTAAAAAGCTGGTCAGCAGAAGGAAGCATGAAGTGCTCCAAAATTTCTTGGTAAACGGGTGCAGTGACTCTGGTTTTCAAAAAACACAATGGACCAACACCAGCAGATGACATTGCACCCCAAATCATCACAGACTGTGGAAACTTAACACTGGACTTCAAGCAACTTGGGCTATGAGCTTCTCCACCCTTCCTCCAGACTCTAGGACCTTGGTTTCCAAATGAAATACAAAACTTGCTCTCATCTGAAAAGAGGACTTTGGACCACTGGGCAACAGTCCAGTTCTTCTCCTTAGCCCAGGTAAGACGTCATCTGACATTGTCTGTGGTTCAGGAGTGGCTTAACAAGAGGAATACGACAACTGTAGCCAAATTCCTTGACACGTCTGTGTGTGGTGGCTCTTGATGCCTTGACCCCAGCCTCAGTCCATTCCTTGTGAAGTTCACCCAAATTCTTGAATCGATTTTGCTTGACAATCCTCGTAAGGCTGCGGTTCTCTCGGTTGGTTGTGCATCTTTTTCTTCCACACTTTTTCCTTCCACTCAACTTTCTGTTAACATGCTTGGATACAGCACTCTGTGAACAGCCAGCTTCTTTGGCAATGAATGTTTGTGGCTTACCCTCCTTGTGAAGGGTGTCAATGATTGTCTTCTGGACAACTGTCAGATCAGCAGTCTTCCCCATGATTGTGTAGCCTAGTGAACCAAACTGAGAAACCATTTTGAAGGCTCAGGAAACCTTTGCAGGTGTTTTGAGTTGATTAGCTGATTGGCATGTCACCATATTCTAATTTTTTGAGATAATGAATTGGTGGGTTTTTGTTAAATGTGAGCCAAAATCATCACAATTAAAAGAACCAAAGACTTAAACTACTTCAGTCTGTGTGCATTGAATTTATTTAATACACGAGTTTCACAATTTGAGTTGAATTACTGAAATGAACTTTTCCACGACATTCTAATTTATTGAGATGCACCTGTATTTGAGTTACTTTTATTGACTCTTTCTTCATACAGTCCTTCGGCCTCTGTTCTGATCTAGCAAGTTTCAGTTTTCAACTTTCCATTGAACTCAGGAAAAAAAAGTGGGTGCATGGGGAACATACATAATTCACAACCATTGAGGGGAAAAAAAAAACTGAAATGCAATGTACAGTAGCACAATGGGGGAATCCTAGTTTTAGACTGACCCTCACCCCTACAGTCCGTTCACTGACTGTGTGATACATATTGTGCACAAAAAAATAGAGCTTCCTGAAATGGGCGGTTCCAATCTTATTAGCTGACATGACAGAACTTCAAGTCCACCTTAAGTCCATGAAGAATGAACAAGTTGTGAGTGTATCAGAGCCTTAACTTTGCTTAGTTAAGGCTCTAATATGCTCACAGTGAACGTCTTCATTCTACGCTCAGAGCTAAAAAGGAGGTCGAAACAGCTGAGCAATGGTATACTGTTTGCAAACATGTGGACACCAGCCGCGGCGCTTGGGCAGACGTTTAGAGGAGCATTTAAATGATACGCACACTGTTCTGTCAACACACTACGTGTTAAACCTTAATCAGAATCAGCTTTATTGCTAAGTATGCTTACATATACAAGGAATTTGTCTTGGTCACAGGAGCTTCCAGTGTACAACAATAACAACAATGCAAAAACAGCAGCAAGGCATGGATAATAATAAAAAATAATTATACACATACGTACATGTACACACACATACATGGTGCAAATCTAATACAAATCTGTTATGTAGATTGCAAATGTTTTTTGTTTTTTTGGGGGGGGGTTTCTCTCAGAGGAATGAAATAGCAGAAGAGGTTGGATGTGTTGGATAAATATAAAAAACTATGTATTGCACATAGTTATTGCTCAATGGGGCAATTTAACTGTTCATGAGATGGATGGCCTGAGGGGAAAAAACTGTTCCAGAGCTCTGAGCACCAGAACCGTCAGACACAGAAGTGTTGGCCAGAAGGCAACAGTTCAATAAGGTAATGGGCAGGGTGAGTTGGGTCCAGAGTTATTTTTCCAGTCTGTTTCCTAATTCTGGAAATGTATAGTTCTTGAAGAGGGGGCAGGGGGAAACCAATAATCCTCTCAGCAGTCCAAACTGTCCTTTTGTAGTCTTCTGATGACTGATTTCATAGCTGAACCAAACCAGACAGTTATTGAAGTGCAGAGGACAGACTCAGTGACTGCTGAGTAGAACTGTATCAGCAGCACCTGTGGCAGGTTGAACTTACTCAGCTGGCAAAGGAAGTACAACCTCTGCTGGGCCTTTTTCACAATGGAGTCAATGTGTGTCTCCCACTTCAGGTCCTGTGAGATGGTAGTGCCCAGGAACCTGAATGATTCCACTGCTGCCACAGTGCTGTTTAGAATGGTGAGGGGGGTCAGTGTTGGGGTGTTCCTCCTAAAGTCCACAATCATCTCCACCGTTTTTGAGCGTGTTCAGCTCAAGGTAGTTTTAACTGCACCAGACAGCCAGCTGTTCAACCTCCCTTCCGTATGCAGACTCATCATCATCTCGGATGAGGCCGATGACAGTGGTGTCGTCTGCAAACTTCAGGAGCTTGACAGAGGGGTCCTTGGTGGTGCAGTCATTTCTATACAGGGAGAAGAGTAGTGGGGAGAGCACACGTCCCTGGAGGGCACCAGTGCTGATTTTACAGGTGCTGGAAGTGATTTTCCCCTGTCTCACAAGCTGCTGCCTGTCCATCAGAAAGCTGGTAATCCACTGACAGATAGACATGGGAACAGAGAGTTGGTGTAATTTATTCTGGAGTATAGCTGGGATGGTGTTGAAAGCCGAACTGAAGTCCCCAAAAAGGATCCTTGCATATGTCCCTGGTCTGTCCAGATGTTGCAGGATATGATGCAATCCCATGTTGATTGCATCATCCACAGACCTGTTTGCTCTAAGCAAATTGAGGGGGATCTAGAAAGGGTCCAGTGATGTTCTTCAGGTGGGCCAACATCAGTCTCTCAAATGATTTCATGACCACAGACGTCAGGGCGACAGGTCTGTAGTCATTAAGTCCTGTGATTTTTGGTTTCTTTGGGACAGGAATAATGATTGAGCATTTGAAGCAGCATGGGACTTCACACTGCTCCAGTGATCTATTGAAGATCTGTGTGAAGATGGGGGCCAGCTGTTTAACACAGGATCGAAGACACGCTGGTGAGACGCCATCTGGCCCTGAAGCTTTCCTCGTATTTTGTTTCCGAAAGACCTGGCTCACATCATCTTCACAGATCTTAAGTGCAGGTTGAGTAGCAGGAGGGGGGTTACAGGAGGTGTTGGTGTTTGTGTGAAGTGAAGGTCAGAGTGGGTGTGGGGTGTGAGATTGGGCCTTTCAAATCTGCAGTAGAACACATTCAGGTCGTCAGCCAGTTGTTGGTCCACCACAGGGTTGGGGGTAGGAGACCTGTAATTTGTGAGTCGTTTCATGCCACTCCACAGTGATGCAGGGTCGTTAGCTGAAAACTTGTTTTTCAGCTTCTCAGAGTAGCTTCTTTTAGCCACTCTGATTTCCTTATTCAGTGTGTTCCTGGCCTGATTGTACAAGACTTTATCCCCACCCCTGTAAGGATCCTCTTTGGCATGGCGAAGCTGCCTGAGCTCTGCTGTAAACCACGGTTTGTCGTTGTTTAACTTTAAATAAGTCCTAGTAGGAATGCACATATCCACACAGAAACTGAAATATGATGTAACAGTATCTGTGAGCTTGTCCAGATCGGTGTCTGCAGCCTCAAAAACACTCCAATCCATGCAATCGAAACAGGCTTGTAGTTCCCGCTCTGCTTCATTGGTCCATCTCTTTACAGTCCTTACTACAGGCTTGGTTGATTTTTAATTTCTGCCTGTAGGTTGGAAGATGATGAACCAGACAGTGATCAGAGAGTCCCAAAGCTGCTCTAGGGACAGAGCAATATGCATCCTTTATTGTTGTGTAGCAATGATCCAGTATGTTCCTGTCTCTGGTGGGGCATGTAATGTGCTGTTAGTTCATGTGTGAGATTTTCTTTTGTTAAAATCCTTTGTTAAAAGAATAATAACTGAGTCCGGGTATTGTTGTTCTGTGTCTGTGATCAGTCAGCTGTTGCAGCACTGTGTTCACACATGCGTTTGGCGCAATATAACCACTCACCAGAATAAACGAGGAAAACTCCCACGGCGAGTAAAAAGGCTTACAGTTAATAAAGAGCACTTCCAAATTAGGACAGCACATTCTCTTTACCGTTGTTACATCTGTACACTAACATTCATTGTTGTAAAAGCATGTTCTACCGCCTCATTTTCCCCGTTAACTCCGCGATGCGATCCGGTCTGAACAGCTGAAAGCCCAGCAATGGCTTCACTCAGCCAGGTTTCTGTGAAGCACAAGGCAGCAGAGTTTGAAAAGTCCTTGTTTGTGCGGGTGAGGAGATGTAGTTTGTCCGTTTTGTTAGGAAGAGAGCGGAGATTCACTAGATGAATACTCGGCAGCACTGTTCGAAAGCCGCGCCGAAGGAGACTGACCAGCACGCCTGCTCATCTCCCTCGCCTGCATCTCCTAGCGCATTTAAACAACACAGCCACATCTCCAACTAAAATGTCCAGCAAAACGTCTGAATATTCAAAAACCAGGAAAAGTTTTCTGGTATATGCTGCCGAATGTTCAGCAGTTCGTCCCTGGTAAAACTGACTGGAAAAATATTACTAAACACAGGACAAACAAACAAACAACAAAAGAACTGAAGAGCTACACACCGAGGCGACCATCCACGGCACCATCTTGTACAATTAACCAAAGTTACATTAAAGTGTGTTATTTAATACATGCCTCATTCTATGAATAGACTCCACATGAGATCAGTAAAAAGCTGTTTGAACCACTTGATGACGGTAATATATGCAGTAATGTGTAATTTGACATGTTTGCATTCATTGTGCTAAATGCTAACACTAACTCTATGTGGCTGTATGCACCATTTACCATCTCTTGTATCTCATGATGAATTTTGTTAAAATAATCCATGAAAAGTTTAATGCATGTTGGGTTTTTATATATAATATATATATATATATATTACTATTAGACGCTTGCAAAGATGGGTGTATAAAAGTGTTTCAAACAGGTCATGGAGATTGAACAGAAGTGTAAATTGATTACAATCTTCAGACAAAAACATGTGAAGCAGTATTTTAAAAAGTGAATGGGCACTTAAGAGTATTTGGGGATATTTGGTTCCTTTTGACTAATCTAAAAAATACATGACATCGTCTTGGAAAATATCTATATGTGAACAATTTGCAGATTGTATGGTAAGTTTACACCTCTCGGCAACTCTGCATCTAGTGTGTTCATGTGGACTGCGCTTGATTGAGGGAAGAAATTAAACAAAACATTTTTTGCCGTCAAAGTAGGAAGAGCACCGGGTCACACCCACCAATTACGTTAACAAATAGCAGTAAGGTGTTTAACAGCTGGTATGAACTTTTCCTGAAAGTTTGCGCTGGCAAGCTGTTGAAACACCACAACAAACTCAAAAACACTTAGTTCAAAATGACGTCACACCCGTTCGTTCTTTAATTTTGTTGGGAGTATTTTGTAACCTTTTAAAGTCGTGTAGTAACAAACTTGGATATCCATCTGAACAACTGTATATGCTTTGTATAAATTATTTTTGCAAAACAATCAATTCTTTCTTCTGTTGGAAGGACAAATTCTGGTCGCAAAGTATTTTTTACAGTGTTGTCTGTACAGCTGGTCACAGACTGAGACCTGTTTTTTTTTTTTTTTTCCATGCTCATCAGTATGGTGTTATCAAGTATTTCAGATGAATTTGGCCCCAAACCACATAAAAACTTGCCTATTTGAGGTAGATCGCTTTACAATTCAATTAAACTGCCTCATCCTGAGTGAGCAGTTCTTGGCCAGAATAAGCTGCAATGTGGACTAGACATTGTCATTGGTCAAAAGTCTGTCAACACAAGACTGGGAGAATCCAAACATCTCAAGTTCCTCTGGATTGATGGAGCTAATAGAAGAATCAGTCATGGTGGTGTGACCAAATCTGCACTGTGAATTTAGGCTGCCAACTAAGAGGTATCCCTGATATGCATGCATTTTCTTCCCTGTAAAGGTGTTGGATCCCAACAGGTCTCTTTCCTGTGTGTACTGGAAAAATACAGAATGGGTTGTAGATGGCTGTTCTATTTCAAAAACCAACAGCAGCCACACTGCTCTTGTTCATCTGTCAACATTCACTCTCATCATGAAAACCAACAGAAACCCACCAAAGGTAAGAGAAGAGGTGTGATGGGTAAGATTTAGGAAAAGACAACATTCATGAAGTAGTGAAACCTCCTCAAAAGAGACAACTATTCCGTGAATGGTATGAATTAATGAATGAATGAACATGAATGAATTTACATTACATTTATATGTAACACAAAACAATCTAAAATAGTGCAGTGAAGTTTTATAGCAAATATGCAAGTACAAGGACAAATTTCGACAGATGTGGCACAGATGCATTGTGACTTATCTCCTTAGGAAGACTCACTGATGGAACTGCTGGGTTTGGTGGCTGTGATCATGGGGATGGTGTTCCTCAGTTTGGCCCTGTTGACTTGCTTTTTGTCGGTGGAATCCTGGAGTGAACAATGTGGCTCGAATCAACCTCTGCTTGAGTCTGCTGTTGGCTCACCTTCTGTTCTTGCTCACGCAAAAGTCCCTGAAGGACATAGGTGAGAATTATTACATTTTGTATAACCCACTTCAGCCTCATTGGGGTAAGACTTGTCTTCTGTAACGACCGTTAAAATGACAATGACAATGGCAAACAATAGCTATAGTTAGACTCTTCAATAACTTTAGTTTGAATGTTTAGTATAAAGTGGGTCCATTTTTTTTAATTTTATTTATTCAAGTTTACTTCCAGGCCATAGCATTGCATTTGTAACTGTTGCATAAAGTCCCTAATACCTTTGCTTTGGATAGATATTAAAGAAACATATCTCTCTCTTCAGGTGTTGTGTGCAGTGATATCAGGTGTTCTGCACTTCTTCTTTCTCTCCTCCTTTGTGTGGATGTTCATTGAAGCTGTGCTGCTTTTCATCTGTGTGAAGAATCTATCACAGATCAGCTCCAAACAGAGGGAGGTGCTTAGCAGCAGATTCATCGTTGTGATTGGATATGTGATTGCTCTGGTTGTGGTGGGCGTGTCTGTTGGACTGGTTCCTGAGGGTTATGGCAGTGAAAAGTGAGTTTAGTTTTTATTTTTATCACATAATGGTACTTCATAGAAATTTTGTATTTTCATATTTTATTAATTTCAGGTAGCTGTGAATAAACAGATTACACAATTAGAACTTGTGATTCAATGTTCAACACCTCCATGTTTGTGGAAAAATTGATTACTTAACAATCTTCCTTCAAACAGATGCTGGATAAAAACAGATGACCGAGGTTTAATCTGGAGTATTTCTCTCATGAGTCTTTATACCAAGAAAAGTATTTTATGCCAAGTGGTAAAGAAGGTGATTAATTATTGTTTGTTTACTTTGCAGTGAAACGTAATTCTCTTCATCAGCATCATCATCAGTCTGAACTCAACTCACAATACTGAATACTGGAGTTTCACAGATGAAACAAACCAAGTAACAAACATTCTGATTTAAATACACGTACACAAGTTCAATGTTCTCTGTAAAGCAACTATAAAACAGTATGTATTAATAAAAGCACTGTACTAATAAATTTAATTTATACTGAATGTTCACACTGTTTTCCAAATCACCTTTTCCCCTTAAGCGAAGACATGCACATTCTGAAAAGACACTCAAAAGAAAATTAATTTTAAACATAATAAAACATCTCACTACTGTACATGTCTCATCTAATAATTATGGTCTTCCATTGTAGAATTTATCCATTTAGCGTCACAGCATGAAAACTGTTGAAAACATCGTCTCTGCTCACAGACAGTTCAGATAAAACACAGTTCCTTTTTATACTCAGTTATAATGCCAATAAAAAGGCCAATGCTGAATAGAAATGAACAAACTCTCAAAATGTCAGAATTGGCTTTATTGCCAAGTATGCTTACACATACAAGGATTTTGTCTTGGTGACAGGAGCTTCCAGTACACAACAATACAAAAACGGCAACAAGAATTTACTTTTTTTTTTTTAAATTGAATAAAAAATAGATATATTGAAAAGAAAAAAGTATATATGGAATACACAATAGACTATATATATATATCTCAAATCACTTTTATTGTCACACAACCATATACACAAGTGCAATAGTGTGTGAAATTCTTGGGTGCAGTTCCGATCAACATAGTAGTCGTGACAGTGATGAGACATATACCAATTTACAATAACATCAAACTAACACAACACAATTTAAAGTCTAATATACACATAATTACACACAACACAATATACAAATAATAACATACACTGTACAGTATACAATACACACAATATAGAATACACATTATACAATAAAAAAAAGTATATATAGAATGTACAGTAGGTTGTATTGTACTGTATTGACATTCAGGCTGTCGGTTGATAGTAAGTTGTTAAGAGAGAATATAATATAATAATAATATAATTTATGACAGTCTGGTGTGAGATATAAGAGTAAGAGTAATAAAGTGCAGTGCTGATGTATTTTGATCGTGGGAGAATACAGGAGTGGGCTGAGAACACAGCCCTGTGGGGCTCCAGTGTTGAGGGTCAGTGATGAGATGTTGCTGCCTATTCTAACCACCTGGCATCTGCTTGACAGGAAGTCCAGGATCCAGCTGCACAGTGAGCTGTTTAAGCCCAGAGCCCGGAGTTTCTCATCTAGCTTGGAGGGCACTATGGTGTTGAATGCTGAGCTGTAGTCTACAAACAACATTCTCACATAAGTGTTCTTTTTTTCCAGGTGGGAGAGAGCAGTGTGTATTGTAGATGCAATGGCATCATCAGTGGAGCGGTTGTTGCGGTAAGCAAACTGCAATGGGTCTAGAGAGAGAGGCAGCACAGAGCAGATGTAATATCTGATAAGTCTCTCAAAGAATTTGCTGATGATGGGGGTCAGAGCAACAGGACTGCAGTCATTTAAGCAAGTGATTTTTGATTGCTTTGGAACAGGCACAATGGTGGACGTTTTAAAGCATGTGGGGACTACAGACAAAGAGAGGGAAAGGTTGAAAATGTCGTAAAAACACCAGCCAGCTGGTTCGCGCACACTCTGATGACGCAGCCCGGAATGCCGTCTGGACCCGCGGCTTTGCGGATATTCACCCGTCGGAAGGATCGGGTTACATCCGCTACAGAGACGGAGAGTGAACTAACCTCTGTAGCTTCGGCCGCGAGAGCTCTCTCTGCGAGGGCGGTGTTATTTCCCTCGAAACGAGCATAAAAAGTATTTAGCTCATCAGGGAGAGAGGCAGCGGTGTTCATGGTGGAGTTTTTATTCCCTTTAAAGTCCGTCATGATGTTAATTCCCTGCCACATGCTTCTAGAGTTGGTGGTGTTAAACTGTCCTTCAATCTTGTTCCTGTACTGGCATTTTGCTGTTCTGCTTTTTCGGAGGGCATAACTGGCTTGTTTATGCTCCTCCGCGTTCCCGGAATTAAAAGGGGAAGTCTGCACATTAAGTGCCGCGCGAACATTGCTATTAATCCATGGCTTCTGGTTCGGATAGATCCGTATTGTTCTGGTCGGAACAATGTCCTCCACGCACTTTCTGATGAAACACGTTACGCTATCAGCGTAAAGCTCGATGTCGTCATCAGAGGCGGACCGGAACATCTCCCAGTCCATGTGATCAAAACAGTTTTGTAGCATAGAGTCTGACTGGTCCAACCAGCACTGGATCGTTCTGAGGGTGGGTGCTTCCTGTTTCAGTTTCTGCCTGTAAGCGGGCAGAAGCAGAACAGAAGAGTGGTCAGATTTGCCAAATGGTGGGCATTTTATGTTTAAATTCTATCTTCTCCAATTCTCTTCTCATCGTGGTCATTAGGACAAAGCTGTAGCAAGGCACAGTCAAGAAAAGGCCACTATGTTAGCTATCAATCAACAAAAGAAGCCAGATATTGATGTGGTAGATGAGATCCACCTTCTTTGTCAAGAAGTCCAGGAGATCCAAAATCACCTCTTCACTGGTATGATCATCTGTTACTACAGTCAACTAAAATTAAGTCATTCTGATGGATCTGAATAAAATAACCTATTTTTCTTCTCTCTCACCCCTCCTCCCACTTTTTTTCCTCTTCTTTCCATCCATGTCTTTCACATACACAACCAGCTTAAAGAAATAAAAGAAAGTCTGCAGACCTTACACCAAGGAAGGAGCTGTGTGGATCCACTACAAACCCCCTTCCCATCCTCACTGTTATGTGTTTGAATTAATAAAGTGGATATTAGTTTTGTCGCACACAGTTATCTTTCAGTATTCTTTGTACATCTCAAATCTGATTTCAGAGTCAAGCCACAGGAGGATGTGCAGAAAATCTTCTTGACGAGATCGAGAACATTACAGCTGAAGTAATGAATGAAACTATAACATAATGTTTGACATGTTCTTGCATGTCAAGCAAGCACAATTGAGCTTGCGTTTAACATATTTGATGTGCTCTATGTATGTGTGTTGATCAGATTTTTTTTTTTAATAAAACCCTACATTAAAATTTGGGTTTGGAAAGGCATGAGGGTGAGGAAATATTGACAGAATTTTCATTTTTGGGTGAACTAAACCTTTAATAAAACACTGTTTTACATACTGTTGTTAAATAAAAAAGAATTGGGGTCCTGCTAGACTTTGTATTTTTTTTTTTGTGTTGAAGCCTTAAACTATAGAATGTGCTTTTAACTCTATTCTCTGTCTTTCTTAAGATGCTGTGATGATGAAACCTCCCGGAACCACTTCTGGTCACATTCACATTAAACTGCAAAATGGCAGAGGTCTGAATGGCAATATATAAAAAAAAGTTTAGAATTGAAGTAATTGTCACTTAATTGTCTAGTATTAAATACATATTAAATAACTTTTACAGAACTATATTAATTCTATGCTAATTCTACTACTATAGTGTAATTGCAATGAACATTTAATTTAAAAAAAAATCAACGTTACCCTCGTTCTGTTTATTTGCCATTTATCTTTCAATCTTTATTTCATATATTTGAGACTTATATTTAATTTACATATATAAATTTCATAAATACAAAGATAAATATCCTTTACCCATATACGAACATATATTCTATAGATATATATGTGCCATGCACTGTATGTGTGTATTTGGGAAAATATGTTACATATATGAAAACAGCCATTTTTGTAATATTTTGAAATATATGTTGCATATATGTACAAGTGTCTGACATATATTTTTATATCTGTGAAAAGCATACATGGACATGTATATTATATATGTGTTTTGCATATATTGCCATATATCAGATTTCTGTATGGGTAATATTGAAAAACATGGTATCACTTTGTTTTCCTGTAATGTTCTACATTTACGTACTATATAATTACAACAACTACGGTAACATTAACCCATATTAAGCTGATGTAGACAAATTATACTCCTTGGTGAAGTACACTTTAAGTATATTGAAATTACATATACTGCAAAAATAAATTGCAGCCAAAATTATGATCATAATCAACAAATACTGCCACCATAGTGCACACAGTTATTTTTCAGTATTCTTTGTACATCTCAAATCTGATTTCAGAGTCAAGCCACAGGAGGATGTGTAGAAAACCTTCTTGATGAGAGAGAACATTACAGCTGAAGTAATGAATGAAATTATAACAATTTTTTTTTGTTGCTTACATAGATGATAGATGATTTACTGTACATATTAGCAATACTCTCTTTTTGGAGGTCTTGCCATTTAAATGTAAGTGTATTAATCTGATTAATTAATTAGGATGTGACCAACATTTTGGATGTGGCTTTGAACACTTCAGAGAAGATTATCGGGTTATACATTAACCAAAATGAACTAGTCTCTTATGGAAACCGTGTGTTGAAAGCCAGCGAGAAACTCATCTCTACTCTAGTGAAGCCAACAGACACAAGTGACTCAGTCAAATTCACTCTTGATACTGTAGGTAAGTGGAAACTTGGTATAGAATTCATAAGGAATTTAACAATTCAAGTTCCTCTTAAAAAATTTTGGTTGCTTAACAGTTCCAGTGACAATTCTTTTAGTACTTTTGAGGAACAGTTATTTGCAAATAAAATCCAATTCTTATTACATTTACTGCCCTCAGCAGCCTGCTGCCAAACAATTAGTTTATTTCAGATTTCAACAGAGCAGACACAGCAAATTATTTAATGCAATTCTTGTAAAAGGCATGTTTACATAGGATTTTAGAGGCAGAAAATCAATCCAATAGATGAGCCTAACTGTATATTAAATAAATTTAAAAAAAGTTCTAAACAAATGAAACATTGCATTCATTCATTGACTTGTTTATAAAATTCCACTATTTACAACAAAACTTATGGGCTTCTTTAACTACACATTGTCATGAGCAGTCAGTTACTGCATTACCTGACTGAAGTCTCACAAGTACAACATAACAGAACACAGAACAGTTCTTTTTTTTTATTTTTTTTTTATTTATTTTTTTATTTACTAATAAGTAGCTCATTACTGTCATTCATTAGAGAATTGGACTACATTTGTCAAGTACAATTACAAAAAGCATCAAGATACAAAAAACATTTATTTTACAAGATGAATCAGAAGGGCATTGGACCACTCATTACATAATTTAAAAGTGCATTAAAATTACAATGAGCACAGGTAATCTGCTGCGTGATTCACAGTAGGCTTCACACACAAAAGGGACATAAAATGTGTATCTTTGCCTGTGCTATACCATGGGCTGAGGCTTAGCATGAGCAGGTAGGCTAGCCGAGTGCAGCAATCCCCCATAATACACTCACTCATACAAGCACAAAGGGGAATCAGTAGTGAATACACAGCACTCAGCACGTGACAGGGGCGCCACCACCATAAGTGGGAAATGGCTAGCACCCTACACTGGGTCCTCAGCTCTTAAGAGAAACAGAGAAAAGGAAATTAATACAAACAATAATAACATAATAAATTAACATCATATAAAAAACCAACAAACAAAACAAGACAAAACTATGGTGTAACAGTTCAAGGACGGGCAAGGAGGAGGCAGGAACCGTCTGAACAGTCAACGTAAAGTTTAATCAGAAACTTAACTTAAAACAAAAATAAACAAACACACACATGCAACACGGTCACGTGCATCTCCCCCTCTCTCGAACCGGCGCCTCCAGCTGCCCCTTCAGCTGATTCAGCTGATTCAGTGCCAGCCATGCTCCATCATGGCGTGGCCACGCCCTCCTCCTCGTCACATATGGCCACCATTAAGAGGCCATAGAGCTATCAAACTCAAACAAAAGGTCTTAACCCACACAAAGCAAAATCTAAAAGTGTGAAGAGCAGGGGAGAGGCTAATGACAAATCACCCTGCTACTATCATCTTAAATAACAAAAGATAATTCCCAGTAGGAACAATAACAAGGTTTCCGAACTCAAGACGATCACAATGGGTCCAGACAGGAGAAAGGCAATCGGTCAGCGAAGCTCTATACGAGTCTCGCCTGAGCTAGCCGGTTAGCATAACATCCAACAGCAACAACACATACTTTGGAGGGGATCATCCGATACCAGAAGGGGGCAGTCAATAGACTGTGATGCGTGTCTAGGTGGCACGTAGCCACTCTAACATGCCCCATGAACACATGCTGATTGGCTTCCAAAACACAACTAATACTAAGGGGGCGTGATACAATAAAACGTCCTGGTTACTTTCGTAATCTCTGTTCCCTGATGGAGGGAACAAGATGTTGTGTCGATGTAGTGACACTAGGGGTCACTCTTGGGAGCCCCAAACACCTCTGCTTTTTTTTTAAAAAGGCCAATGAGAATTGGCGAGTGGAATTTGCATGCCACTCCCCCGGACATATGGATATAAAAGGAGCTGGTATGCAACCACTCATTCAGGTTTTGTGCTGAGGAGCCAAGACCAGTTCCCGGCCATTTCAGCGGGTAGTTCAGCATTGTGGCAAGAGGGACACAACATCTCATTCCCTCCATCAGGGAACGGAGGTTACGAAAGTAACCAGGACATTCCCTATCTGTCACTCACTCGATGTTGTTTCGATGTAGTGACACTAGGGGTCCCTATGCAAAATGCCACAACTAGCTGAACTGTGTTATGTGAACTGGCGGTGTGTGATGGGCAGACTGCTGTGTGCCTCATAGCCAGCGCACCAGGCCATCACGTAACCTCCCCCAACGCTCTTATGAGCGTCGAAAGGTCCTTCGGGAACAAGTCGACTGCCCAACTATAGGGACAGGCTAGCCCAGCCGAGGCCTCTTTTCCCTCTCTTTTTCTCCCCAAAAATAGTGGAATTTGTTAACTGACTGGGAGCCATAAGTGTCTGTGTCAGGGGGTGTCCCTCCCAAGGGGAAGACACCGCAGAGACCACACCCTGCCCAAAAACAGGGGGGTATTGTGATTGGAATACATCATGTGGAGAGGTCCCATGGTAGGTCCTACCCAAAGGGGGAGGAGTTTCTACAGAGCATGGCGACCGGGGCAGAGGGGCCTCTGCCCAAGGAAGACGCAGTTTGCCGACAGAGAAACGATTTTGCGGAAGATATCACATGGGGTCGCCTTCAGGGAACCAGCACATGTGGAGCACCTACCTCAGTACAGGGGCTCATTAGCGCACGTACTGGGATGATCAGCGAGTTTCTCTGCAAATTCAACTGCCAGAGGGCTAAGGAGGAAAGTCATCCAGGGATCACAGTCTGTGAACACGACTGGGAGTCAACAGCGCACGTCTTCACCTCAAGGGAGGGGAAAGGCACTATGCGCAAGTGGTACACCTGGCCAGCTGTCCCGGAACTTACCTGCTTGTGTCTGCCAATACACGGGACAAGACCGGCTCAACCCAGAGATTGTAGAACCTCACAAAGGTGTTGGGTGTTGCCCAGCCTGCTGCTCTGCAGATGTCTTCCAAAGAGGCACCACTGGCCAGGGCCCAGGAGGCTGCCACACTCCTGGTAGAGTGGGGTCGTAATGCCGCAGGGGGTGGCACGTCCTGAGCCTGATATGCCATCGTGATGGCATCAATGACCCAGTGGAAAATTCTCTGTTTGGAGACAGCGCTTCCTTTCCACTGTCCACCAAAGCAGACAAAGAGCTGCTCGGAGCTTCTAAGGCTCTGCGTGTGATCCAAATATATGCATAAAGCTCGCACCGGACACAGCAATGCCAAGGCTGAGCCTGCCTCCTCCTGGGGCATCGCTTGCAGGTTCACCCCCTGATCCCTAAAAGGGGTCATGGGAACCTTGGTCACACAGCCCGGTCGGGGTCTCAGGATCACGTGAAAGTAACCCAGACCAAACTCCAGGCATGATTCACTGACAGAGAATGCCTGCAAGTCCCCTACCCTTTTGATGGAAGTGAGCGCAGTCAGGAGGGCAGTCTTCAAAGAGAGTGCTGTAAGCTCAGCTGACTTCAAGGGCTCAAAGAGAGTTCCCTGTAGACCCTGAAGGACTACAGAGAGGTCTCACAAGGGGACGAGGTGTGGTCTGGAGGATTCAACCTCCTAGCACCTCTCAGGAACCTGATGATCAAGTTGTGCTTCCCCAGGTACTTACCATCTACTGCTTCGTGATTAGCCAAAATAGCGGCTACATACACCTTCAAGGTGGAGGGAGACAGCCATCCCTTCAGCCTCCCCTGCAGGAAGGAAAGCACTGATCCGACTGCACATCTCTGGGGGTCTTCGTGTCAGGAAGAACACCACTTAGCGAACAGACACCACTTCAAGGCATACAGGTGCCTCGTAGAGGGAGCCCTAGCCTGAGTGATTGTGTCTACCACTGCGGGTGGTGCCAGACGTGGAGATTCCAGAGGTCTGGTCGCGGGTGCCAGACGGTGCCCCGTCCCTAAGAAAGAAGGTCCTTCCTCAGGGGAATTCGTCGGGGGGTGGGGGGGGCTGTCGCAAGGAGAGTGAGATCCGAGAATCACGTCTGGGTGGGCCAGTAGGACGACCTGCTCCTCATCCTCCCTGACCTTGCACAGGGTCTGTGCAAGTAGACTCACCGGGGAGGCGCATATTTGCATAGTCCAGGGGGACAGCTGTGTGCCAGCACATCTATACCGAGGAGTGCCTCGGTCAGGGCATTCCAAAGCGGGCACTGGGAGGATTCCCGGGAAGCAAACAGGTCTACCTGTGCTCGACTGAATCTACTCCAAATCAGCTGGACCATCTGAGGGTGGAGTCTTCACTCTCCCCTGAGGGTAACCTGACGTGACAGCATGTCCGCTGTGGTGTTGAGGTTGCCCGGGACGTGAGTGGTTCGTAGAGACTTGAGGTGCTGCTGACAAAAGAGGAGGAGACGGTGGGTGAGTTGTGACATGCAATGGGAGCATAGACCGTCTTGACGGTTGATGTATGCTACTGTCGCTGTGTTGTCCGTCCGGACCAACACCTGCTTGCCATAGATCAATGGCCGGAACCTCCGCAGGGTGAGCAGTACTGCCAACAACTCTAGAAAGTTGATGTGCTGACGCAGCTGCGGGCCAGTCGCAGTCGCGACCAGCTATCTGCTTACTGTGGAGGGCTCCACGCTGGGCCATGGGGGCGGGCTGCTGCGGAACCGGTGTTGTTGCTGCAGAAGGACGCCCTTGGCAATGAGCAGACAGGGTGCGGGGTCTTAAGCCGCGCCGGGGCAGGATATGTTGTAAGGCCTCCATCTGCTTCTTCACCACCGAGAACTGATGGGCAAAGTCCTCGATGGCGTCGCCAAACAGGCCAACCTGGGAAATGGGGGCGTCAAGGAATTGTGCCTTGTCCGCCTCTCCTATCTCAACCAAGTTGAGCCAAAGGTGGCACTCCTGGACCACCAGGGTGGACATTGCCTGACTGTGAGACCGTGCCGTGACCTTCATCACCCGGAGAGTGAGGTCAGTGGCCGAGCGCAGTTCCTGCATCAATCCCAGGTCAGAACTATCCTCATGCAGTTCTTTTAGTGCCTTGTCTTGGTGTACTTGCAGGAGAGCCATGGCGTGTAAGGCAGAGGTGGCTTGTCCAGCGGCACCGAAAGCCACAGTCATCATGGACGACGTAAACCTACAGGCCCTGGACGGGAGCTTCAGGCGCCCGTGCCAGGTAGCGGCACTCTGCGAACACAAGTGCACTGCGAGCGCCTTATCCACCTGGGGGATCACCGAATACCCCGTGGCCGCTCCAATATCGAGGATAGTGAGAGCAGGGGAGCTGAAAGACCGGGACCGGGTAGTAAAAGGTGCCTCCCACAATCTTGTCAGCTCCTCATACACTTCTGGGAAGAAAGGAACGGAGGTGGGGCATGGCCGTGGGCGGCACCCCGAGACTAGGAACCAATCGTCGAGCCGCGAGGGTTCAGGGGAGAGTGGAGGGTTCCACTCTAGCCGACACTCAAGGCTGCCCAGGAAAACATGTGCATCATTTCCATGTCGGTGTGAGACTGGGCAACCGTTCCCAAAGGAGGAAGCCCAGCCGATCTTTTGGAGCTCCGAACGAGAAGTCGAACTCGCGCTGAGACGAGCCGGCAGTCTCTTGCGAGAGCCCGATCGGGGCAAACGAGCGTGCTGGGGAATGGGAGGTCCGTGGGGGGATACCCGGTGGAGATGGTCCCATTGAAGTCCCCAAATCGCACCCAGTGGTAACCGACGCAGCCTCAAACCCATAGGTAGAAGGACCGGTGCGGGGAGCCGCTGGGGTGGCTTGCTTTCTTACGAAAGCAAGCCGCGACCGCAATGTTGCCATGGTCATGTTCTCGCAATGAGGACATGACTCATCTACGAACAATGTCTCTGCGTGGGCAGTGCCCAGACACGTAAGACAGCGATCGTGGACGTCAGAAGCGGAGAGATAATGACCGCAACCAGGAATAACACACAAACGGAAAGGCATCTTTAAAAAGAGGCCACCATTATACACCACATACCAAAAATGATAAAACTGGGGGAATATAGGAAGACAGCGGTCTTTCCCACTACACTTCTAAACTGAGGTCATAAGAGCCCGAAGTTACAGAATCACCCTGAAAAAGAAAGAAAAACATCTTCTAAAACAAAAGAATAACAAATAAAATAGAATATAACTGTTTTATTTCCCCTAAATTAGAGGCACAAGAGTTCATGGTTGGACCAAATGTCACTTTAGATAAAATCCCTCAGCTGGACACAACAAATGCTTCTGTGGATATTGATCTCATTGGAATTGCCCAGAACAACCAGGCAACAAGTATGTTAAAATACTGGTGTCATTTAATAAAAACTATCTGAAATACATCACAAGTAATTACAGAAAAATGTGAATGTGTCAGCGAGAGCAAAAACTGAAGAATAAGGAACACCACTAAACCACATTTACTTCTTTACAGTTTATTGTATGCCATTATTTTCTTTCTGTCTCTGTAACCCAGAATCAGCTGCTGTGGTTTTCATGAGCTACACCACAATGGAGAACGTACTGAGACCTGACTTCTTCAACACATCAGATGACTCAATTTAAACCATGATGTCCACTGTGATCTCAGCTACTCTTCCCAAAACCAACTACACAAAACTCACAAAAACAGTCAACTTCACCCTGAAACGCATCAGAGTGAGTTACCTTCATTTCAAATATTGAGAAACCAGTGCTGTGCTAATGAGACATTGAAGTTGACCTGGTTGTGTAAACAGTAAAATGTTTGTCCCATTTAGTCTAAGCCTTTGTCTAATTTAAATTGTTATGAATGATACTGAACTATAACACTGAATGTTCTCGTTGTTTTTTCTTTATTTAAAAGAGTTTGTCCCTGGAGGCAATCTGTCCTGTGTTTACTGGAATATCAGTGAGTGGATTGTAAATGGTTGTTCTGTTGTAAAGAACAACAGCAGCCACTCTGTTTTCCTGTAATCATCTGTCATCATTCGCTCTCATCATGCAAACCAGCAGCCTACAAGAGATAAGAGAACAGGTCAGACAGGTGACATTTACTGTATATGGGGTAGCATAATGGCTACATGTTCAAGGTCATGTTTAGCTGTTATTAACCATGACTTTTGAGCTCTTGCAAAAAGCAGGTAACATCAGTTTGTTCCAGGTGAATTGTTCCTCTAGTAAGCGTACAGTGAGCTGATTTGGATAAGAGCATCTGTGCTCGCATACAAACTAACATATTCCAGTGGACCATCTTGTCAATGTTTGTTGGTTGCATTGAATGAGATTTGCGGTTTTCCAACTGTTGGAGATATTCAGCATATACTGACTCCTAACAGTATTCACAATGGTACAAACACTGAAATGAGTTTTTATCTGGAGCAGAAAATGATGCTAAGTTTCCAGTTTGATGTGACATATTTTCAAAGAATGATCCACTGATGGAAATACTGAATTTGGTGGCTGTGACTCGTGGGGCTGGTGTTTCTCAGTTTGGCCTTGTTGACTTTTGCTTTATGTTGGTGGAAAACTGGAGTGAAAAATGTGGCTCGAATCAACCTCTGCTTGAGTCTGCTGTTGGCTCACCTTCTGTTCTTGCTCACACAACAGTTCTTGAACTACATATGCCCTATCGAGGTGAGAATTATTGACACAACTCCAGAAGAAAGCTATTGTTCAATGTAAAATTGTAATAACTACAATCTCTTTCTGTCTTTCATTTTCTCCAGGTGTTGTGTGCAGTGATATCAGGTATTCTACACTTCCTCTCTCTCTCCTCCTTTGTGTGGATGTTCACTGAAGCTGTGCTGCTTTTCATCTGTGTGAAGAATCTATCACAGATCAGCTCCACACAGAGGGAGGTGCTTACAGCAGATTCATGATTGTGATTGGATATGCTCTGGTTGTGGTGGGCGCATCTGTTGGGCTGGTTCCTGAAGGCTATGTCAGTGAAAAGTGAGTTTGTAAATTTTTAAGATTAAAATGTAGGTGTAATTTTTGACACATTACAGTAATCTATTGATATTTACTGTCTATTTTGAGTATTTTCCCATGAATAGATGTTTTATTACTAACATAAATATTGTGTAGGTCCCCCTTCTCAGAATCTGCATCTCAGAATAGCATTCTAAGATGCTATTCTTCTCACCACAATTGTACAGAGCAGTTATCTGAGTTACTATAGACTTTGTCAGTTCAATTCAGTCTGGAAATTCTCTGTTGACCGCTCTCATTAACAAGGCATTTCCATCCACAGAATTGCTGCTCACTGGATGATTTTTATTTTATTTTTATTTTTTTTATTTATTTTTTTGGCATCATTCTAAGTAAATTCTAGAGACTGTTGTGTGTGAAAATCCCAGGAAATCAGCAGTTACAGAAATACTCAAACCAGCCCGTCTGGCACCAACAATCATCCATGTGATTATCTAATCAGCCACTCATGTGGCAGCAGTGCAGTGCATAAAATCATTCAGATACGGGTCAGGAGCTTCAGTTAATGATCACATCAACCATCAGAATGGGGAAAAATGTGATCTCAGTGATTTGGACAGTGGTATGACATTAAGAGCAGAATTATGAGTTATTTTAATGGAGCAACTGTGTTAACTGAGCAACAGATGTGTGTGCTTCTCATCTGTGTCACTTTATATTTATATTAGCCACACGGAAAAACTTCTGGGAACTTGTGCATGTATGTACTCTGTATGCACATTTAAAATTTTCAGATTGAACAGTTAAAGCTGCATAGAATCGGCAAAGATAAAATAAATTGTTTTTGCGCAGTGGTTGATTGACAGGTAGAACTTTCACCCTAAGACTCCATGGTTTCAACACACTTGCTTGGTAAGTAAAAAATCTATTATATATCTACTGTCATGTGTACACCTTTAAAAATGATGATACACCCCTAAATGCCCTAGTACTTAGGAACCGGATAAAAGTAGACCATGACGGAAATTTTACAACTCAGTCCATCAGGGACAAATAAATATTTTTCTAGTGCAACCTCTGGTTATGATATAAAATCTGACCTGACAACTCACTAGCTCATTCACAAACCTGCAGGCTAGTATGGCTCTATCTAGTGGTGTTTCAGTATTTATTACTGAATACTGGTAAGCCTTTGCCAAGGATGCAGGAAGTGGGGGTGCTGAGGGTGCTGCTACAACCCCTGTTTTCACAGGATGGAAATGCAACACATATTTTAATAAACAAATCAATACATTTAAAGTCAATAAACCTTAAGTAAGGAAATCAAATGTAAAATGTAAGTTGGCGAGAAATATATGCTCGTATTAAAAAGTTTAAATTTGAATTTTATGTTTAATTTTTTGAAACTGGATTAGTCTATCATACCTTTCCTCTTGAATATTGATTGATGCACGACATGTATATGCTGGCGCAGCATCAGATGTGAACTGAACACGAGGCGAACTGTAGCTAAGAAAACACAAACTTAAAAAGAATCAGAAATTTGATAATGGCGCAAAAGCGTTTTTTTTTTTATAAAAATGTCCATCCAAATAAAAATTTCCCAAACCCGGCCTGAAGAACTGAGCACACCCCAGCACGAGCACTGACAAAAGCAACCGCTCCAGCACCGAGATAGAACCGCTAATTTTTAGCACCCCTTCGGACTGTCCTGCAGCACCAGCTAATGTTCCAGGACCAACTAAAACTGTTGGAGAAGAACCATTTCAGCCAAATAATTCTGGTTTTCTGACTAAGCACTTTAGAAATGAAACTTTGTCAGAAGCTTCAAAGCAGGTTGAAGGTTTTAAGGTGGAAATGGCTTCATTATGTAAAAGACACAGGCAAAGCCTTATGTTTTATTTGCTGATCTGCTGTAGAGAAGAAGCTAATTACTAAAGAAAGAACAAGGGCAGATGCCGCATTTGTGAAAGCAGGCTTTACAAATTGGCGGAAGGTGGCGGAAATTCAGAGAACACAAGAAGTCACATTTTCATTTGGAAGCAGTAAATAAAATGGCAGCATTGAATAGCACACCCATAAATGCTCTGCTTTTGGACATGATCGCAGAAGAACAAAACACTGCCACCACAGTTTTGGAGCTGGGTAGGGTTGCACCAGCTGTACGTAAGTTCTCACATAAGTTGGGAAGTAAAGTTCACACTAAGGGCTTAGTAACTACTAGTTAGTTTGTAACTAAGTCAGTGCTTAATTTGGTTGCACCACCTGTTCTTAAGGCAAGACTTAACTAGTGTTGAGGTCACCGGGATGTGAGTGGCTCGCAGCGACTTGAGGTGCTGCTGACTCCAGAAGAGGAGATGGCGGGTGAGTTGTGACATACAACAAGAGCGTAAACCGCCTTGACGGTTGATGTATGCCACCGTTGCCATGTTGTCTGTCCGAACTAACATATGCTTGCCCTGGATCAATGGCCAAGACCTCCGTAGGGCGAGCAGAATTGCCAACAACTCAAGGCAGTTGATGTGCCAACGTAGCCGCAGGCCCGTCCAGGAGCTGGTGGCTGCGTGCCCATTGCATACAGCACCCAAGCCCATTTTGGAGGTGACTGTCATAACCACGATGCACCTGGAGACCTGCTCTAGGGGAACACCTGCCCGTAGAAATGTGAGGTTCGTCCAAGGGCTGAAGAGGTGGCGACAGACCGGCATGATGGCCATGCGATGTGTCCCACGGCACCATGCCCATCTCGGGACTCAAGTCTGGAGCCAGTGCTGAAGCAGTCTCATATGCATCAACCCGAGTGGAGTGGCCACTGCTGAGGATGTCATATGCCCCAGGAGCCTCTGAAACAGTTTCAGTGGAACTGCTGTTTTCTGTCTAAATGCCTTCAAACAGCTCAGCACCGACTGTGCACGTTCGTTCATGAGGCGCACCGTCATTGAGACTGAGTCTAACTCCAAGCCGAGAAAAGAGTTCCGTAAGAGGGTAGCGATTTCTGCACACAAGGTAGCAGCGTTATCGCCCTTCACCGAGGTGAAGTTGAAGCCGCTGAACCTGGGCAGACGCCTGGTGAACTGAATCACGTAGCCGAGTCGGACGGTCCGGACCAGCCATCACGATGGGTTGGAAAGTGCAAGCCATGCATCCAAGCTCCGGGTGAGGGGGACCAAGGGGACAATCTTGTAGGACGTGGGGTCTCACAGCGGGGCGGAGCCTGAGGTGCCACATCGTGCTGTGGCCGTGCTGAGTTCAGGGACATCGAAGCACTTAACTGGCTCCTTGTGACCACCCCCAGAACAGCCTGGGACGGGGGAGGAAGAGGCCTGTCCTTGTGACCCGTGGAGACCGTCACATCGGGGGCGGATTTGTGCCACAGCTGGACGCGCAGGGGCGGGGAGACCGCCGCTGGAGCGCCAAACCTTCCAAAATGGAATGGTGGACGGTGGTTGTGATGACGGCCGTGAACTCTTGGGTACCGCAGCCACTTGGGCATGTGGCAAAATTAAATGAAAAGGTGACAAAAGATTCTCCTCCCAGCCCTCCACCTGGGGATGGAGTGGTCTGCCCATCTCAGGGGTGCTTCAAAGCCTTTCCCAGGTTCTTGGCAGCCGGCTGTGAGATGGGTGGCATCTGCTTCCTGTGGTGGGCTCCACGCCGAGGCCGGGCCACGGGGGTGGGCTGCGGTGGAGCAGGTGCAGTCACCACAGGAGGACACCCTTGGTGACAAGCAGACAGGGTGTGGAATCTTGAGCCGCGCCGGGGCAGGATGTGTTGGATAGCTTCCGTCTGCTGCTTCACCGGCGAGAACTGCTGGGCAAAGTCCTCGACGGTGTCACTGAACAGGCCATCCTGGGAAATGGGGGCACTAAGGAGGGCTAGGTCAGTTACTGAGCGCAGTTTCTGCATTAATCCCGGGGCGGAAATACCCTCATGCAGTTCCTTTAGCGCCTTGGCTTGGTGGACTTGCAGGAGAGCCATGGCATGCAGGGCGGAGGCGGCATGTCCAGTGGCACGTAGGCCTTGGCCGTCAGAGACGATGTAAACCTGCAGGCCCTGGATGGAATCTTTGGGTGCCCGTGCCAAGTGGTGGTGCTCTGCGGGCATAGATGCACCGTGAGTGCCTTATCCACGGGGGGATCACCGAATACCCCATGGCCACCCCACCATTGAGGGTAATGAGGGAGGGGGAACTGAAAGATCAGGACCGGGCAGTAAAATGTGCCTCCCATGACCTTGTCAGCTCCTCGTGCACTTCCGGGAAGAAAGGAACTGGGGCGGGGCCTGGCTGTGAGCAGCCCCGCGGACCCAGGAACCAATCATTGAGCCGCGAGGGTTCAGGGGAGAGCGGAGGGTTCCACTCTAGCCCGACGCTCGTGGCTGCCTGGGAAAGCATGTACGTCATCTCCGCGTCAGCCTGTGACTGGGCGACCGTACCTGAGGGGAGGAGCCCAGCTGAGGCTTCCGCATCTGACTGGACAAGCCCGCTCTTCGATGCTGCGCTCGAGAGCTCATCACCTTTGTGGGCTCTGAACAAGAGGTTGAATTCGCCATGAGATGAGCTGGCGGACTCATCTGGAAGCCCGGTCAGGGCAGACGAGCATGCTGGGGAATGGGAGGTCCGTGGGGGGATACCCGGCGGAGGTGGTCCCATTGAGGTCCCCAAATCGCCCCCAGTGCTAGCTGTGCTGGCCTCATACCCATAGGTAGAAGGACCGAGGTGGGGAGCCACTGGAGTGGCTTGCTTTCTTACGAAGGCAAGCTGCGACCACAACGTTGCCATGGTCATGTTCTCGCAATGAGTACATGACCCATCCACGAACGCTGTCTCCATGTGGGTAGCACCCAGACATGAAAGACAGCGATCCTGACCGTCAGAAGACGAGAGAGAACGACCGCAACCAGGAATAACACACAAACAGAAGGGCATCTTTAAAAAGACGTTCCATGTGTGCCGCTCTTTTAGAGAAATATATTCTTTTTTTGTTTCAGAATATACTCTTTTATTTCTGCCGAAGCGCCCAGGGGCATTCTCTGCAGTGCACCAGTGCAGAGGGGGAGAAGCCGTCAGATCCAGCAGAGGTGAATGAACAGCCGTGAGAATTCAGCTTTGTGAGCATCGACCGTTCGGCTCTGAAGAGAAAATCTGAATGAGTGTTTGCATACCAGCTCATTTTATACCCGTATATTCAGGGGAGTGGTATGCAAACACCACTCGCCAATTCCCATTGGCCTTTTTTCAAAGACCAGAGGTGTTTTGGGCTCCCAAGAGTGACACCTAGTGTCACTACATCGACACAACATCGAGTGAGTGACAGATAGGGAACGTTGACACATTGTGGAGACGCAAATTTTATCAAGAACTGGACTTTGTGAGGTCAGAAATTGAATGTAGATTTGATCAGAGTTGGATGTCAACTGCTGCCCAGAGGGAAGAGGTGCTTATTGATGCTGTGAATGGGACAATGATCACAGAGACTGACCTGGAATCCTTGGAGCTGCCTAACAACATTGATGTAGCAGCCCTGTACCTGCAACTCAGGATGCTAGGTGACTTGACCAAACTCAGAAAGTTTCACAGTGTTCATGAAATTGGGCGTTATTTGTCAAACTTGCATCTGCAAATGAAAGGACTCTTCAAGGAGGTGGAAAAGCTTGTCTAGTTGTGCTTATGTCTACCTGTGTCTACTGCATTTTCAGAGAGATAATTTTCAGCAATTCAGAGTCTCAAAATGTGGCTTCAAAATACCGTATCTTAGAGAAGACTTACACATTTGGCATTACTACATGTTCATAGAGACATTTCTGACAGCATAGACATTCAGACCACAATGAAGGAATTTGTCCGCTCTACACCGGAGTGCAAGTCCATATTTGGTGTGCTGTAAGGTAGGCACAGAGTTTTTTATTTATTCATTTTTGTTTATTTCCTGTCTTCAAGCAGGCTTGTTAATTGTACATGATAGAGTAAACTAGCTCAATAGCAGTTTTTTGAAACAGTGTAATTAGTAGAATATTAACTTTATTTCCCGTGTTAACGTAACAGTGCATTACAATTCCTAGCAGGATCACTATATTGTCAAAAGTGTAATATGCACTGATGTATCAAATGTGCTGGTGTGTATGCTTCATCTGTTGAAATGAGTGTTCTCGCCGACACATTTGTTTTTTGTGCTTTGTGGGGTTTTCATGTGTTTTATTTATTATTTCTTAATCGAATTGCAGATGTGGTGAACCCCCACCACCCCCACCCCCACACACTACACTTCAGCGCCCCCAGCCCAAAATCTTCCAGCGCCCCAAGCCTTTGCTGTATATTTACAGGTTTGCTGTAGCAACGAGTAGCCATATTAATATCTTTAACATTTTTTGATAGAGATTGATTCTCATTGGGATAATTTTCTGATTATCGATGCATGAAAAAGTCATTGATCCAAAGCCTAATAATATATATATATATATATACACTGTATTGCATATAATATTAGGGCTATTGGTTTAATGTGTTAATTCAGTGCAACGTGCAGCTATACAGGGAACAAACCACACTTATATAGACAGCAGATAGCACAAGATGAGGACGCGTTCTTGCATTCAAACACAGCTGAACGAGTGCAACTCCGGATGCAGCAGTCTCTAGGCTTGATTTTCTAAAGCCTGAAGTATTCTAAAGTTATGCATAAATGCTAGACGTGTGCATAAAGGATGACTGATGTACATTTAGACAACAGAAGAGTGCTTCAGTGGTTCATAACACTTCTCCACATCATTCATGAGGAGGAACGCTTCCATCCAATCACAGTGCTGCCTCTTGCATGCGCTCACATTACAGCGAAGAATTCAATATATATATATATATATATACAGGCGTATATAACAGTATGGACTGTTGTACCAAAAGAAAAAAAAAGTGATGGTGATTTTTCTGTTTTTTTCTGCAGTTAAACACAATTCTCTTCATCAGCATCATCATCAGTCTGAACTCAACTCTCACAAAACTGAATGCAGGAGTTTCACAGATGAAACAAACCAAGTAATAAAGACTGTATTTCAAACATTCTTAAGAGATCCTTTAGAGACATCAATTTAATATTTCTTTCTAATAATCCATACCTATGGCCCCGTTTTGCAGACTCTAGATACACTTCAGCAGGACCCCAGTGTTCTTGGTGAAATGTGCACAAAAATATTGGGGCTTCTGAAGCTAGCAAGAAAACATTTTTGGACTTCTGTTTTGTTTTGTGATCTAACTGACTAACAAGATTTTGTTGAAATTATGTTTACCCCACCCGCAAGACATTTCTAACTCATAGAAACCAACTCACATATAGAAAATACATATAGCAGCTGATCCTGCAGTTTGTATTGATACGTGATTCATGTGTACAGAGATATGATTGATGTCTAGTTTTTTGTTGAGTAAAGGTGAGAAACTGTAATCCACTTTTTCCCTGCGTCCTGTTATACTTTGCGTAAAATATGGACATTACTTCAGTTAAGAATTAAACACAGTTGCCTTTCATTCATGTATCTAGATATGTTGGGATTTCGAGGAGAGCATCTCTGATTTGATGACAATGTTATATTTGTACTACTAGATCTTATGCAGCATTTGATACAATTGACCATGACATTTTGGATTGCCATAATCTACCCTTACTCACCTACAGTATGTCCAAAATGCGGCAGCTCAACTTTAAACAGGTCATAAGAAATCATATAATATGTTATACCTGAACTGGCCTCATTGCATTGGCTAGCAGTGAGGTTCAGAATCGATTTTAAAATTCTATTATTCATTTTTAATTATTTTAATTATCTTGCTCCATTGTATGTCTGCGATCTTCTTTATGGTCACACTCTCAGGTCTTCAGCTCTTTTACTACTACTACTACTGTCAACTATATGTTCCCTGTTCTTGTTTTTAATCCTGCCCTTTCATATTAGATCCGCCCTGTATATCATTATTTTAAACTGAAGACATATTTATTTTCTTAATATAATTATCTTTTTTCTCCCCTTATTTCTGACAAATGGCAGTGCATACTGTATACATTACATTAAATCATTTAGTGGTGAAACAGCTTCTTTTACTGATCTTGTGTGAATTCTACTTCTAGAATGAGGCATGAAGTCATTGATAACTCATTTTAATGTTATATTAGCGGATGTTTTACATGTTGCCTTAACCGTCCCCACATTTAAATGTTCCTCTAAACACCTCACCCAGCAGTGTGGCAGGTAACTGAATGTTCACACATTGCATATACATTGTTGCTCAGCTGTTTTAAACTTCTTTTATGCTCTGAACGAAGAACGAAGAACTTCTCTGTGAGTATCCTGAGGAAATGGTGGATAGGTTATAAGTGAACTTTTGTTCTTTTATTGTAATAATATTTAATTTTGAAAAACAAAAAAACAAAATGATTTAAAATAGCATTTCCTAATGTATGACTCTTGTACCATGTAAATTCATATTGTATGGAAAGTTCCAGTGGTGGATATGGAAACAAACTTTAAAAAAAAAAGTAAATTAAAAGTAAATAAAGAAATCCATGCATGTTTCTCAATGCTAATATGTTTTGTCTCTACATTCTGCAGAACATCAACCTTTTCTCAAATCTTTTGTAGCTAAAATATTCTACACAGTGGACTGTCTAATTTTATAATGGATTCTCTTAAAAGTAAGTAATTTATATCTATGACAATTCCCTTTATTAATATTTTAATTGGCAGAAGGTAGAAACGCTTGTTAAATCCAAATATGTTGTTTTAGTAATTTACATGTTAGTCTTGTATTACTATTTGTAATGTAATAGAATCCTTCAATTCCATTCGTATAATTTCTATCATAGTCAATATTAATCGATTTCAGATTATACATCAAAATACATTTAAACAGTTAAAGGAATATTCCGGGTTCAGTACAAGTTAAACTCAATCGACAGTAGTTTTGGCATTGTGTTGATTACTGCAAAAATGTATTTTGACACATCCCACATTTTCTTAAAAAAAAAAAAAAGAAAGAAATCTGGGTTACAGTGAGACACTTACAATTTTAACATAAGAATTAATGTAAGTGCTTTAATAAAATTATAAGCTTCACATTTCTGCCTTTAAACCCTCCAAAAATTGTCCCCATTGACTTCCATTATATGTGACTCACTGTAACTTTGATTTTTGACTTTTTTAAATAAAAAGAGGTACGAGTGGAAATTAATTTGAGTGGTAATCAACATTATGCCACAAATGCTGTCGATTGAGCTTAACTTGTATTGAACACTGACTATTCTTTTAACTTTTATATTAATTAATTAAATACAAAAAAATACAAAAAATTACAGTTACAATATATTACATGTAATTATTTTAATGAATTTTGTCTTCATATTTCATGACAGATTTTTTAAGGGCTCCGTGGACTATCATTTCTGTTATGCTGTGTAAGTGTAAGCCAGATGTGTTTGTTTGTTGTAAATGAAAATAACTCATGGATCTTTTCTCACCCAAGTGGATGATATCTGAGTTACATGTTTGGTTTGGGATTTGACAAGTGCACATGATTTTTACTATAAAATATATCTGCACATCATATACAGGTGCATCTCAATAAATTAGAATGTCGTGGAAAAGTTCATTTATTTCAGTAATTCAACTCAAATTGTGAAACTCGTGTATTAAATAAATTCAGTGCACACAGACTGAAGTAGTTTAAGTCTTTGGTTCTTTTAATTGTGATGATTTTGGCTCAAATTTAACAAAAACCCACCAATTCACTATCTCAAAAAATTAGAATATGGTGACATGCCAATCAGCTAATCAACTCAAAACACCTGCAAAGGTTTCCTGAGCCTTCAAAATGGTCTCTCAGTTTGATTCACTAGGCTACACAATCATGGGGAAGACTGCTGATCTGACAGTTGTCCAGAAGACAATCATTGACACCCTTCACAAGGAGGGTAAGCCACAAACATTCATTGCCAAAGAAGCTGGCTGTTCACAGAGTGCTGTATCCAAGCATGTTAACAGAAAGTTGAGTGGAAGGAAAAAGTGTGGAAGAAAAAGATGCACAACCAACCGAGAGAACCGCAGCCTTATGATTGTCAAGCAAAATCGATTCAAGAATTTGGGTGAACTTCACAAGGAATGGACTGAGGCTGGGGTCAAGGCATCAAGAGCCACCACACACAGACGTGTCAAGGAATTTGGCTACAGTTGTCGTATTCCTCTTGTTAAGCCACTCCTGAACCACAGACAACGTCAGAGGCGTCTTACCTGGGCTAAGGAGAAGAAGAACTGGACTGTTGCCCAGTGGTCCAAAGTCCTCTTTTCAGATGAGAGCAAGTTTCATATTTCATTTGGAAACCAAGGTCCTAGAGTCTGGAGGAAGGATGGAGAAGCTCATAGCCCAAGTTGCTTGAAGTCCAGTGTTAAGTTTCCACAGTCTGTGATGATTTGGGGTGCAATGTCATCTGCTGGTGTTGGTCCATTGTGTTTTTTGAAAACCAAAGTCACTGCACCCGTTTACCAAGAAATTTTGGAGCACTTCATGCTACCTTCTGCTGACCAGCTTTTTAAAGATGCTGATTTAATTTTCCAGCAGGATTTGGCACCTGCCCACACTGCCAAAAGCACCAAAAGTTGGTTAAATGACCATGGTGTTGGTGTGCTTGACTGGCCAGCAAACTCACCAGACCTGAACCCCATAGAGAATCTATGGGGTATTGTCAAGAGGAAAATGAGAAACAAGAGACCAAAAAATGCAGATGAGCTGAAGGCCACTGTCAAAGAAACCTGGGCTTCCATACCACCTCAGCAGTGCCACAAACTGATCACCTCCATGCCACGCCGAATTGAGGCAGTAATTAAAGCAAAAGGAGCCCCTACCAAGTATTGAGTACATATATAGTAAATGAACATACTTTCCAGAAGGCCAACAATTCACTAAAAATGTATTTTTTTTATTGGTCTTATGATGTATTCTAATTTTTTGAGATAGTGAATTGGTGGGTTTTTGTTAAATGTGAGCCAAAATCATCACAATTAAAAGAACCAAAGACTTAAACTACTTCAGTCTGTGTGCATTGAATTTATTTAATACACGAGTTTCACAATTTGAGTTGAATTACTGAAATAAATGAACTTTTCCACGACATTCTAATTTATTGAGATGCACCTGTATTATCATCATTATCATCATCAATTACATCATCATTAACATTTCACATTCTGTTCTATCTCTTCATGTTGTATTATCAGTGTGAACATACTACTCAGACTATACACACTACTCACACTACACACACTATACACACTACTCACACTACACACACTGCACACACTACACACACTACTCACACTACACACACTACACACTGCACACACTACTCACACTATACACACTACTCACACTACACACACTGCACACACTACACACACTGCACACACTACACACACTACTCACACTACTCACACTACACACACTGCACACACTACTCACACTACACACACTACTCACACTACACACACTACACACACTCCTCACACTACACACACTCTTCACACTACACACACTACACACACTACACACACTACTCACACTACACACACTAAACATACTCCTCACACTACTCAGTCTACACACACTACTCACACTACACACACTACACACACTGAACATACTCCTCACACTACTCACTGTACACTCACTACTCACACTTCACACACTACTCACACTACACACACTACTCACACTACACACACTACACACACTTCACATACTACTCACACTACACACACTACACACACTACACACACTCCTCACACTACTCACACTACACACACTAAACATACTCCTCACACTACTCACTCTACACACTACTCACACTACTCACACTACACCCACTACTCACACTACACACACTACTCACACTACTCACACTACACACACTAAACATATTCCTCACACTACTCACACTACACACACTGCTCACACTACACACACTATTCACACTACTCTCACTACTCACACTACTCACACTACAAACACTACTCACACTACACACACTACACACACTACTCACACTACTCACACTACTCACACTACACACACTACTCACAATACACACACTACTCACACTACACACACTACACACTACTCACACTACACACACTACTCACACTACTCACACTACACACACTACTCACAATACACACACTACTCACACTACACACACTACACACTACTCACACTACACACACTACTCACACAACACCCACTACAAAATTGTTATAATAGTGCAGAAGTATGTGATTTGGGACACTGCTGTTTCACTTGTAATGCTTTTTGTAATTTATTTATTAATTTGTATTCTTTTTCCCTGCAGATGTTTCAAGCATTAATTTCATCTATACAGTCACACCAGTGTCAGCCACAGCTGGTAATGTATTGTGATGTGTCTTGTACTGTTGGTTTAATGTTTTGGCTGAATATAATCATTTATCTAGGATTAAATTAGTGTGTGAGTGAGTTTGTGTCTGCTGAAAAATATGATGGATAAAACAATGCAGAGCTTTATTAACTTTACTAATCACATTACTGATTACTTTACTTTTATGTAACTTTCTAAAACCCCTACAAACATACAAAAATTCAAATGTGCAACACGCTCTCATAAGGAAACTTTTATCCTGCACCACTCTCATGCCATATTCAAACAACATTCAAATGTCACTCCGGTCTCATATTCAAATTGTTTAGGAGAATTCCATTATTTTACTCAAGGCTAAACATTTAGGGTTAAATGACAATTCTGTCATCATTTACTCACTCTTATGTTGTTCGAAACATATCATTTACAGTCTTCTATGGAACACAAAATGAGTTTTATTATTATTATTATTATTATTATTATTATTATTATTATTATTATTCAGAATGTTGAGCTGCAGCTCCAAAAATGAAAAATGCACCATTAAAGTATCTTTAAAGTAAATTTAATTGTAGATTTAATTCTTTTTTTCAAGTCATGAAGTCATGTGATAGCTTTATTATAGTCATTATTTACAGATAATCATTCCCTCCCTCATAGCTATCTTCTCTGTCAAATCAACAATAATGGACACCAACAACACATTTTTTTATTTCTTTTTTCAATGTTGTCATAACAGGTTATCTCTCTTTTGACCCCTGCTACAACCACACTGTGCTGGACAATCCTTGGAGATCCACCAACAATACAAATAACACCCTCATGTGTGACAGGAATGTCAACTGGGTCGGCTGGTATCGTCTCTTCATTCAGGGCTGGAATGCTCAGATGTCAGACACATGTATTGCAAACTCTAGATGTGGCACTGAATTCCCACTGTGGCTAAGAGGTGGACACCCAACAGTTGGTGATGGAGTGGTCACCCGAGATGTCTGCAGTCACTTGAACAATTACTGCTGCCATTTCCAGTCCTTTCCCATTAGAGTCAAAGCCTGTCCAGACAAGTATTATGTCTATGAGTTTGTCAAACCAACTACCTGCAATATGGCATACTGTGCAGGTAAATACTGTGTGTGTGTGTTTGTGTGTGTGTGTGTGTGTGTGCATGTGTGTATGCATGCACGTGCATGCGTGCGCGCGTATGCTTGTGTTAGTGTGTGCTTGTGTGAGTGTGTGTATGTGTGTGTGTGTGTGTGTGTGTGTGTGTGTTTGTGTATGTGGGCAGGTTAAGTGGCTTACGAGGACTTTTATGTATGTTACAAACTGGTAATTACAAGGGTATTATGCTATAAATGTGGTTTATGAGGACATTTCTGGTGTCCCCATAATTCAAATCGCTTAAACAACAAACTAAACAATGTTTTATTGAAAATGTAAAAATGCAGAAAGTGTTTTATGAGGGTTAGGTTTAGGGGTAGGTTTAGGGTATAGAATCTATTGTTCATACAGTATAAAAATCATTATGTCTATAGAGAGTCCCCATGATGATAGCTGCACCAACATGTGTGTATGTGTGTGTGTGTGTGTGTGTGTGTGTGTGTGTGTGTGTGTGTGTGTGTGTGTGTGTGTGTGCGTGTGTGTGTGTGTGTGTTTGTGTGTGTGTGTGTTGGAGGTTTATGAGCAGATCTGTTTGTATAGATAAAGGAATATTCCGGGTTCAACACAAGTTAAGGTCAATCGACAGCATTTGTGGTATAATGTTGATCACCACAAAAATTAATTTAGACTCATCCCTCTTTTTTATTTAAAATTAGCAAACATCTGGGTTTCATTGAGACACTTACAATGGAAGTCAATGGGGACAATCCGTAAACGTTAAAATACTCACTGTTTCAAAAGTATAACCACAAGACATGAACAGCATGTGTGTTAACATGATTCTAGTGTGATAAAATCATTTACTAACCTTTTCTGTGTAAAGTTAAAGCCAATTTTACAACTTTGTTGTCATGATGACATAACACATGTAAACCCTGTAATCCCCCCAAAACGATGATTTAAACAACTTTACAGCTTAAATAATTCACAAGTTCAAGCAGAATAATTAATGTAAGTGCTTTCATAAAATTATAAGCTTCACATTTCTGCCTTTAAACGCTAAAAAATGGCCCCATTTTTATGCTAATCAACATTACGCCACAAAAGCTGTCAATTGATTTTACAGTAACTTGTATTGAACCCGAAATATTCCTTTAAAGATTAAGGATAAAACAGTGCTTAAAGCTGCTGTAAGTGATTACTGTGTCCAGCGGCATCAAACAGATTTAAAATATGCATGTAACTATTTCATCTGCAAACCAAAATTAACAAAGTTATTTATTCTTTAATCATATAAAGATTCTACCAGCATTTTCACTGATCAAACCACAATGTGATGAGTCAAGACAACTCAAACTCTACACATGCAGTATCTTTAAATGACATGAAGTACTGGAACTGACCTTTTGATTCAGTCAGAATTATTAAGGGTCTAAACAACAGAGCATGTGAGTGGAGCGGGAGTTTAGCGAGCCTAACACAAAATTACTGACAAGAAAATTAAAATAATTGAGAAGCTCTGGCAATAATTACATTACCCCACGTCCCCGTTTAAAGAAATCCGAACAGGGCAGAGAGAAAAAGGCTTTTTTTTAAGTAAAACAAGGCGTTGTTTATGCAGTTTTGTAATTTGTGACTATTAGGTCGTGTGCTGACGAGGTTTTTGTACGAGAATCAAACAAATTAACAAAAATTTGGAGTGTTGATAAAGAAATGTGTCTCGCCTGTTGTTTTATATTTGTGTCATCACACTTTGTTAAAGATGGCTGAACTTCTGTTGTAAGCTATAGAACAAGCACAATGAATCTCATATCAAACATAGGCTATTATCATCACTGAATGATTTAAATAACAAACAACTTATACAACAGGCATCTAAATCTGAGAAAAGTCGGAATTTCTCAAATTGTGAAACAGGATTTGAAACAGTGGAAGGTTGACTGCATTCTTTTTATTGAGGCAGGCATCCGCTCCGCTCCAACATCGTGAGCGAGGAGCAGAGCGATGACACTTGAACTTTAGCGTTGGAGTTGAGCGATAACACATGAGCGAATATTTGAGTGGAGTAACAACTCACTCCATTCCGCTCACATGCTCTGTTAAACAGAAGAGCTGCTAAAGCTTTATCTCATTTTCTTATTATTATTCTGCATAAGAGCGCTGTAAAACAGCAACATATTTGAATCTTTGAATCAGAAAATATCCATTCCAGTTCATTAAAGTAAAAGTCGAGTTAATCAGGCAAATTGACAGTTAATTCAAATACTTGCTGGTAAATATATGAACATGTGGCATTATATACTTCAGTAATATTTGAATCTCTGTTGATCAAATCAAATCACTTTTATTGTCACACAACCATATACACAAGTGCAATGGTGTGTGAAATTCTTGGGTACAGTTCCAATCAACATAGCAGTCGTGACAGTGATGAGACATATACCAATTTACAATAACATCAAATTAACACAGCACAATTTAAACATCTGATATACACATAATTACACTCAACAATATACAAATAATAACATACACTGTACAGTATACAATACACACTATATAGATACACATTATTCAATAAAAATAAAAAATAAAAATATATAAAAAAGTATATATAGTGGTATATATAGGATGTACAGTATTGTACTGTATTGACATTCAGGCTGTCGGTTGATAGTCAGTTGTTAAGAGAGAATATAATATAATAATAATATAATTTATGACAGTCCAGTGTGAGATATAAGAGTAAGAGTAATAAAGTGCAATGCTGATGTATTTTGATTGTGGGAGATCAAGAGTTCAGAAGTCTGATTGCTTGGGGGAAGAAGCTATCATGGAGTCGGCTGGTGCAGGTCCTGATGCTGCGATACCGCCTACCTGATGGTAGCAGTGAGAACAGCCCATGGCTCGGGTGGCTGGAGTCTCTGATGATCCTCCGAGCTTTTTTCACACACCGACTTGTATATATTTCCTGGAGGGAGGGACGCTCACCTCCGATGATGTGTCTGGCAGTTCGCACCACCCTTTGCAGTGCTTTGCGGTTGTGGGTGGTGCTATTGCCGTACCAGGCAGAGATGCTGCCAGTCAGGATGCTCTCTACAGTGCAGGTTTAGAACCGTGTGAGGATGTGGTGGTTCATTCCAAACTTCCTCAGCCGTCTCAGGAAGAAGAGGTGCTGATGAGCCTTCTTCACAACGACTTCAGTGTGGATGGACCATGTGAGTTCCTCAGTGATGTGGACACCCAGGAACTTGAAGCTGCTGACTCTCTCCACTGGTGCTCCATTGATGGTGATGGGACTGTGTTCTCTGTCTTTTCTTCTGAAGTCCACCACAAGCTCCTTTGTCTTACTGACGTTGAGGGAGAGGTTGTGCTCCTGACACCAGTGTGTCAGAGTGTGCACCTCCTTTCTGTAGGCTGTTTCATCATTGTCAGTGATCAGACCTACCACCGTCGTGTCATCAGCAAACTTAATGATGGCATTGGAGCTATGTGTTGCCACACAGTCATGTGAATACAGTAGTGGGATGAGAACACAGCCCTGTGGGGCTCCAGTGTTGAGGGTCAGTGAGGAGGAGATGCTGCTGCCTATTCTAACCACCTGGTGTCTGCTTGACAGGAAGTCCAGGATCCAGCTGCACAGCGAGCTGTTTAAGCCCAGAGCCCGGAGTTTCTCATCTAGCTTGGAGGGCACTATGGTGTTGAATGCTGAGCTGTAGTCTACAAACAGCATTCTCACATAAGTGTTCTTTTTTTCCAGGTGAGAGAGAGCAGTGTGTATTGTAGATGCAATGGCATCATCAGTGGAGTGGTTGTTGCGGTAAGCAAACTGCAATGGGTCAAGAGAGAGAGGCAACACAGAGCAGATGTAATCTCTGATTAGTCTCTCAAAGCATTTGCTGATGATGGGGGTCAAAGCAACAGGACGCCAGTCATTTAAGCAAGTGATTTTGGATTGCTTTGGAATAGGCACAATAGTGGATGTTTTAAAGCATGTGGGGACTACAGACAAAGAGAGGGAAAGGTTGAAAATGTCCGTAAAAACACCAGCCAGCTGGTTCGCGCACGCTCTGATGACGTGGCCCGGAATGCCGTCTGGGTCCGCGGCTTTGCGGATATTCACCCGTCGGAAGGATCGGGTTACATCCGCTACAGAGACGGAGAGTGAACTAACCTCTGTAGCTTCGGCCGCGAGAGCTCTCTCCGCGAGGGCGGTGTTATTTTCCTCAAAACGAGCATAAAAAGTATTTAGCTCATCCAGGAGAGAGGCAGCGGTGTTCATGGTGGAGTTTTTATTCCCTTTAAAGTCTGTGATGATGTTAATTCCCTGCCACATGCTTCTAGAGTTGGTGGTGTTAAACTGTCCTTCAATCTTGCTCCTTACTGCCGTTTTGCGGTTCTGATGGCATAACTGGCTTGTTTATGCTTCTCCGCGTTCCCGGAATTAAAAGCGGAGGTCCGCACATTAAGTGCCGTGCGAACATCATTATTTATCCATGGTTTCTGATTCGGATAGATCCGTATTGTTCTGGTCGGAACCACGTCCTCCACGCACTTTTTGATGAAACACATTACGCTATCAGCGTAAAGTTCGATGTCATCATCAGAGGCAGACCGGAACATCTCCCAGTCCGTGTGATCAAAACAGTCTTGTAGCGTAGAATCTGATTGGTCCGACCAGCACTGGATCGTTCTGAGGGCGGGTGCTTCCTGTTTCAGTTTCTGCCTGTAAGCGGGCAGAAGCAGAATGGAAGAGTGGTCCGATTTGCCAAATGGTGGGCGGGGGAGGGATTTGTAGCCATCCTGGAACGGAGAGTAGCAATGGTCCAAAACCCAGTCCCCTCGTGTGTTGAAACTAATGTGCTGGTGGTATTTTGGTGCGACTGATTTTAAACTGGCTTTATTAAAGTCCCCGGTCACAATGAACACGGCCTCAGGGTGCGCGGTTTCCTGCTCACTTGTTCTCCCATACAGTTCCTTGAGTGCCCGGTCTGCGTCGGCTTGTGGGGGGATGTACACAGCAGTGATAATGATCGCTGTGAATTCCCTCGGTAGCCAGAATGGTCGACACAGAAGCATGAGAAATTCCAGATCAGGAGATCAGAAAGACTTGATAGAATGTACGTTCCTCTGATCACACCAGGATTTGTTGATCATAAAACATACTCCACCACCTCTACTTTTACCTGAGAGGTCTTTCGCTCTGTCCGCTCGGTGCACAGAGAACCCCACGGGTTCAATGGCTGAGTCTGGAATCTCCGCAGACATCCAAGTTTCCGTAAGGCAGATAATGTAGCAGTCCCTCGTCTCTCGTGGGAAAGAGATCCGCGCTTTCAGCTCGCAGAGCTTGTTATCCAGAGACTGAACATTTGCCAGTAGAATAGTGGGTAGCGGGGGTCGATTTGCACGGCGTCTTACTCGGCGGCGATGAGAACGCCGGCTCTGTTTCCCCTTTTCCTTTTGCGTTTCCGCGGCTGTGCTGCCCAGACAAAGGGCTCCGCTTGCGTGTTTGTAAACAACGGGTTGGCATTGAGGAATTTGAAGTCCAGTTTACGGTGTGAAATTGCTGAACCAATGTCCAAAAGTGTTTGTCTGTCGTAGACAATAAGGCAGACAACATCCAAGACAAAAACATAAGAATTGTGAACAAAACAAACAAATCATTACTATTTTGTGTCGGAGCTCGCAACGCAGCAGCCATACTCTTTGCCATCTTGAGTCCTGAGTCCTGTGTTTCAGTTGATCAATTGTTTGTCATGAATCTTTTTTTTTCCCAGACAACGCAAGCATTATATTTGGCAATGCAACAGTCACACAAAAGACAACTTCAGCTGGTAATGTAAAAATTTAATTTTCATTTAGTTTTGATGCCCACATCTGGTTTAATCTGAATACAGATAGTTTTGTCAGAGCAACAGATACAGACACAGATATAGATAATGTCTTCGCTGCACACCCCTAGCTGTTGTAATGCTGTTGTAAATGCAGAAGTAAACTACAGTGGGGTAATCTTCTGTAGCTGTGAATGAGAGATCACAGCAAATATTATTTTTGTGTTCCCAAGTGCTCTAACAGCAGAAGAAGAAGAAAAAAAAAATCCACTATTACTTTCCATGACTTCCCAAAAGAGAGAAAAAAAATTAGAGAACAGGGGTTTATGACAGTCAGAAGGGAGAAGATTCAGTATTTACTTTCAGTCAGTGTACATTAGAAACCTCATCACAAGAGTACTGGGGAAGTTTCCAGCCAACAAACAAACAAGTTGTTCTAAGTAAACTATCTATCCAAATCAGATGAAATTTGCACATGATAAGAGGAATATCTGGACTAATGTTTGCTTGTAAAGGTGTTAATACTAATACTGTAGTAATAGCAATAATACTAATTTTGGACAATAACGTTCCAGAGCACAATTTTAGATGAAGTGCAAACAAACTACTGCAGCATGCTGGCACAAATGTCATTAGAAAATCTGGGCCAGCTTTTTTATACAAGATGGTTATTTTTGTATCTGTTGTTGAATTTATTTCATTTAAAAGTAGCACTATTAGAAGGCACACCCACTTCATCACTCTCTCTGACTTCTAGAATGTCCTCTTTCACAAGTAGTGTTGGTAAGTTCGATTAATTGTAATGAATTGGATCATTAGGATGTTTCAACAAAAAATAGAAAATGATTAATGAACCTCCAAACTTTATGGAAAGCAAGTACACATATAGCAGAGAGCGCTCAATATACAGTACTTGCTTGTTTCTAACTCTGTGTGTGTGTGTGTGTGTGTGTTTGATTGCTGTCAACTCCCTCAGCACACACAACACAAGTAACCTCTGCAGAATTATTTGTTTCATTTTCTTAATTTCAGGAAAAAGTCTCTTTATTGCAGTAACATGTCACACTCCACACGGCATATGAAACTCTGTACATTGAAAAGTTTTGAAAGATTGACAGATTTCATAACAGTGTCAAATATTATTATATTTTAATTATTATTATTATTTAAGATTTATATTATTAAAACTAATTAGTTCTTCTTTTAACAACACGTTTATTTTTCAATGTTTTCATAACAGGTAATCTCTTTTTTGACCCCTGCTACAACTACACTGTGCTGGACAATGCTTGGAGATTCACCAGCTATTCAAGTAACAAGTTCATGTGTGACAGGAATGTCAACTGGGTCGGCTGGTATCGTCTCTTCATTCAGGGCCAGAATGCTCAGATGTCAGACACATGTATTGCAAACTCTAGATGTGGCACTAATGCCCCACTGTGGTTAAGAGGTGGACACCCAACAGTTGGTGATGGAGTGGTCACCCGAGATGTCTGTGGTTATAAAAATAATTACTGCTGCTATTTTGAGTCCTTTCCTATTAGAGTCAAAGCCTGCCCGGGCAGTTATTATGTCTATGAGTTTGTCAAACCAACTGTCTGCAGTTCAGCATACTGTGCAGGTAAATACTGTGTGAGGTGATATTAGCAGATCTGTGGCATTGAGTCAGTGTGAGTGTGTTTGTGTTTAGTTAAAGATGAAGGATTTATCAGAGTTTAAAGCTGCTGTTATAGATTACTGTGTCCAGCAGCATCAATCAGAATTGCAAACATGTTTCCCAAACAATCCACCAAATGTCATTGTTTAGAAAAACATGTAGTCTGCCCACAAATTCACCACAAGTTCCCTATCTGTCACTCACTCGACGTTGTGTCGATGTAGAGACACTAGAGGTCGCACTTGGGAGCCCCAAACACCTCCAAAAAGCCAATGGGAATTGGCGAGTGGAATTTGCATGCCACTCCCCCGGACATATGGGTATAAAAGGAGCTGGCTTGCAACCACTCATTCAGATTTTCTCTTCGGAGCCAAGCGATTGTGTTCAGCGAGTTGAATCCTCTGCCGTTCCATTCACCTCTAAAAAAACTGTTGGATTTATGGTGCATTACACAGCGCACCGGTGGAGTGCAGAGAACGCCCCTGGGCACATCAACAGTCTAAAAGAGTATATATTCTTGTGATAAAAGTGTATATTTTCCCTACTAAAAGAGTAGCACTGATGGAGATCGTCTTTTTAAAGATGTATTTCCTTGGGAAAGCCACCCCAGAAGCTCCCCGCCTCGGTCCTTCTACCTAAGGGTTTGAGGCCATGTCGGTTAGCATTGGGAGCAATTTGGGGACCCCAATGGGAGCCGCTCCACCGGGTAATTCCCCATGGACCTCCCATTCCCCAGTACGCTCGTTTGCCCCAGTCGTGTTCTGGGATGAGACCACCGGCTCGTCTCAAGGCGAGTTCGTGTTCTCATTTGGCACTCGCGAAGTGGTTGAGCTCTCGATTGCAGCATCGGAGAGTGGACTGGTCCAGTCTGGCGCTTAGGACTCGACTGGGCTCCCACCTTCAGGTACGGTCACCCAGTTGCAGGCCAATGTGGAGCTGGCTGCCATGCTTGCCCGGGCGGCTGAGAGCGTCGGGCTGTAGTGGAACCCTCCAATCTCCCCTGAACCATGACGATTGGTTCCTGGGCTCGGAGCAACACTCACGGCCACGCCCTGCCCCAGTCCCTTTCTTCCCGGAGGTGCATGAGGAGCTCACAAAGTCATGGCGGGCACCTTTCACTGCCTGGACCCGGTCTCTGAGCTCCTCGGCTCTCATTACCCTTGACAGTGGGGCTGCCAGTGGGTACTCGGCGATTCCCCAGGTGGATAAGGTGGTTGTGGTGCACCTGTGCCCGCAAAATGCCGCCACCTGGCGGAACTGCCCAAGACTTCCGTCCAGCACCTGTAGGTTTACGTCGTCTCTGCCAGCTAAGGCCTACAGTGCCACTGGACAGGCTGCCTCCACCCTGCACGCCATGGTTCTCCTGCAGGTGCACCAAGCCAAGGTGCTAAGAAATGCACAAGGGTAGTTCTGAACCAGGATTGATGCAGGAGCTGTGCTCGGTGACCGATCTTGACCTCCGGGTGATGAAGGTCACGGCGTGGACTCTCAGGCAGGCGATGTACACCCTGGTGGTCCAGGAGCACCACCTATGGCTCAACTTGGTCGAGATGAGGGAGGCTGACAAGGTACGGTTCCTTGACGCCCCTGTCTCCCAGGTTGGCTTAATCGGTGACACCGTTGAGGACTTTGTCCAGCAGTTCTCGGCGGTTAAGCAGACGGAGGCTATTCAGCATATCCTGCCCCGGTGCGGATCAAGATCCTCTGCGGCGATGACACCGGCTCTGCCGCAGCCTGGGCCAGCATCCAGGCCCTGGCATACAGCCACCCACAGGAAGCAGATGCCCCCCCATCTCACGGCCCGCCGCTAAGAACCCTAGAAAGGCTTCTAGCAGCCCCTGAGACAGGCAACCCATCCTGGGTCACACACCTGGTGTTTTCGGCCATCTTTATTGTGATTGCCAGACACCGCACATTTATGGCAGGCACGATGCTGCGGAGGCGGGCCCCCACCCCTGCATGCCCAGCTGCGGCACAACACACCCGCCCAGGTGTTTGTGACGGATTACGAGGACGGTTCCCTCCTCCCCCATCACTGACCGGTCCTATGGTGGGTACCCGGAGCCAGGTAAGTGCTTCGATGTCCCCGGACTCAGCAAGTCCATGAGTTTGGGGTCCGAGTCCCCTCAACATGGCACCTCCGGCTCCGCCCCGCCGGTACGTCCGACGCGATTGTCACTCGGAGCTTTGGGCCGTGGCTTGTGCTCCCCAACCCGTCACAATGGCTGACCAGGACCGTCCGACTCAGCTATGCGATTCAGTTCACCAGGCACCTGCCCGGGTTCAGCAGCATCCATTTTACCTCAAGTGCAGGGCGAGAACGCCGCTGCCCTTCCTGTGGAGATCACGTCACTTCTGCAGAAGGATGTGGTAGAGCCTGTCCCTCCAGCCGAGATGTAGAATGGGTTCTACAGCCCCTACTTCATCGTACCAAGGAAAGGTGGTGGGTTGCGGCCAATCCCGGACCTTCGAGTTCTGAACTGGGCCTTGCACAGTCTCCCATTCAAGATGCTGATGCAGAAACGCATTTTGGCAAGCATCCGGCATCAGGATTGGTTCGCGGCGGTAGACCTCAAGGACTCGTACTTCAACGTCTCGGTTTCTCCTCATCACAAGCCCTTTCTTCGGTTCGTTTTCGAGGGTCAGGTGCACCAGTACAAGGTCCTCCCCTTCGGTCGGTCCCTGTCGCCTAGCATCTTCACGGAAATGGCAGAGGCAGCCCTTGCCCCACTAAGGGAAGTGGGCATCCGCATCCTCAACTGTCTCGATGATTGGCTGGCTCTAGCACACTCTCAAGACTTGTTGTGTGCACACAGGGACCTGGTGATCAGGCACTTCAGCCAGTTGGAGCTTCTGATCAACTGGGGAAAGAGCAGCTATATGATGGCGCACCTCACGAGTGAGCACACGCAGTCAGTGCTGAACTGCCTGAAGTTGTTCAGGTGGTGCACGGTGGTCCCACTGAAGCAATTTCAGAGGCTCCTGGGACGTATATGGCATCCTCAACGGCGGTCACACCGCTTGGGTCGATGCATATGAGACCGCTTCAGCACTGGCGTCAGACTCGAGTCATGGGGTGGGCATGGCGTCACGGCACACATCGTGTGGTCATCATGCCGATTTTTAGATTTTTAGAAGAATGTTTCAGCTCTGTAGGTCCAAACAATGCAAGTGATCACATAAATGCAGCATAAAATCAATCCATGCCGAGATATTCATGAGTCTTTCATCTGAAGTCCGAATCAAGTCTGGAGTCTTTCATGAGTCCGAGTCGAGTCTCAAGTCACTAAACATTACAAAATCTTCATATATATATATTTAAATACTGTACTTAAAAATTATTAATACATGATCTTTGAAAAATCTAGGATATTAATAGGATTCTACCTGAACTTGTAAAAATGTATTTTATTTTATTTTATGATTTCACCGACTTAATTAACTTATCCTGTACTGTTTTGTGTATTATAGGTGCCAAAGTTTTTCTCATGGTCAGTTCAACAAGGCTCAGAATGCACACACAAGCAATGCAATGTGACGTATAATTTTGACAAAACTTTTAAGTCCACAAAAAACTGACACGTGCTGACTGCAAGATTAAAATACTCACTCTATAAAATCTCTCTCTCTCGCTCTCTCTCATGCACGCACAGAGAGAGAAAGAGAGAGAGAGAGAAAGAGAGGGAAAGAGAGGAGAGGTGGCATATATACTACAAAAACATTAACAAAATGAAGCGCTAGGTTTAAATTAACACAGCCTCTGGTCGGCAACTTTGCGATCCTAACGAGCTATGAAGTTACACTGCCCAATTTTTTCGACAGTACAGTTTTAGCTAACTTTTAATTAATTAATGTGACTAACCTTTGAGATTGTGTTCTTCCTAAAGTTTCTGCTTCTGAGGGCACAACCAAATGTGAGCACAAATGGCATGGCGGGTGCTGTCATGTTTCATGGGTCTCTTATCACATTTCGGGGTTTAAATGGATATACATCATCGAATTCTATGATAAGGGTCCGATTGATCATGACACACAAAGAAATGTGAAGCAGATGTAATAAAACCATACAAATAAAACACAAATTCTTCCTTTACAATATTAATAGGTAAGGTTAAAAGACTCGAGTAATTTTTGAAATATTCACGAGTCCTTTGTGTCATGTCGAGTGAAGTCTGAAGTCATTTAGGTCGAGTCTGGATTTGAGTCTGAAATCTATAAAAATGTGACTCGAGTGCGATTTGAGTCTGAGTCTCTAACTCAAGTCCCCATCTCTGTTCAGAAGTGATATGATAGGTGTGGGTGAGAAACAGATCAATATTTAAGTCCTTCTTTGCTTGAAATTCTTCTCCCTGCCCAGTAGGGGGTGATATACATGAAGAATGTGAATCACCAAAAACAGAAGTTGAAAAATATGAAAGTTAAGATTGACTGAACAGGAAGGAGAATTTATAGTAAAAAGGACTTAAATATTTATTTGTTTTTCACACAAAGCTATCATATCACTTCTGAAGAGACTGATTTAACAACTGGTGTTGTATGGATTACTTTTATGCCGATTTATGTGATTTTTGGAGCTTCAAAATTTTGGCACCCATTCACTTGTATTTTATGGACCAAAAGAGCTGAAATATTCTTCTACAAATTTATTATTATTATTATTATTATTTTTTCAGTGTTCTTCAGAAGAAAGAAAGTCAGTAAGTAAATGATGAGAGAATTTTAATTTTGGGGTGAACTACTTCAAAATAAATGTAGCTCCACTGCAAACTAAAATTCAATCATCATATATTTTTAAATCATAGAAAGATTGTACCATATTGACTTATCAAGCGACAGTGTGTCGGGACAGGACCACTCTTATAACTCTACATAAAATTATGTAATGGTGGGTATATATTAGCATCTTTCTTACATTATATATATATATATATATATATATATATATTAGCAAGATATAAAATACTCACTCGTTGCTGCCTCTGCGTGTGTGCTCGATTCCTGCCTACTCGCTCAGCATGCACATCGCAAGAAACAACAGAAGAGCAGAAACCATAGAAGGATTAAAGAAAAATAAAATGACTTGCATTTCTTCATATCAGGAAAAAAGCCTCTTTATTGCAGTAATGTTTTACACTTAGTGCAGCAGTAGCTCTGTGTGTGCGTTGTGTTGCAGCGACAGTGAATGGAAATGTAAGAATACTGATAGTGCATCCGGACAGTATTCACAGCGCTTCACTTTTTCCACATTTTGTTATGTTACATCCTTATTCCAAAATGGATTAAATTCATTATTTTCCTCAAAATTCTTCAAACAATACCCCATAATGACAACGTGAAAGAAGTTTGTTTGAAATCTTTGCAAATTTATTAAAAATAAAAAACGAAAAAAATCACATGTACATAAGTATTCACAGCCTTTGCCATGACACTCAAAATTGAGCTCAGGTGTATCCTGTTTCCACTGATCATCCTTGAGATGTTTGTAACTTGATTGGAGTCCACCTGTGGTAAATTTAGTTGATTGGACATGATTTGGAAAGGCACACACCTGTCTATATAAGGTCCCACAGTTAACAGTGCATGTCAGAGCACAAACCAAGCCAAGATGTCCAAGGAATTGTCTGTAAAGACAGGACTGTATCAAGGCACAGATCTGGGGAAGGGTACAGAAAAATGTCTGCAGCATTGAAGGTCCCAATGAGCACAGTGGCCTCCATCATCCGTAAATGGAAGAAGTTTGGAACCACAAGGACTCTTCCTAGAGCTGGCCACCCGACCAAACTGAGCGATCGGGGGAGAAGGGCCTTAGTCATGGAGGTGACCAAGAACCCGATGGTCACTCTGACAGAGCTCCAGCATTTCTCTGTGGAGAGATGAGAACCTTCCAGAAGAACAACCATCTCTGCAGCACTCCACCAATCAGGCCTGTATGGTAGAGTGGCCAGACGGAAGCCACTCCTCAGTAAAAGGCACATGACAGCCCGCCTGGAGTTTGCCAAAAGGCACCTGAAGGACTCTCAGACCATGAGAAACAAAATTGAACTCTTTGGCCTGAATGGCAAGCGTCATGTCTGGAGGAAACCAGGCACCGCTTATCACCTGGCCAATACCATCCCTACAGTGAAGCATGGTGGTGGCAGCATCATGCTGTGGGGATGTTTTTTAGTGGCAGGAACTGGGAGACTAGTCAGGATCGAGGGAAAGATGAATCCAGCAATGTACAGAGACATCCTTGATGAAAACCTGCTCCAGAGCACTCTAGACCTCAGACTGGGGCGAAGGTTCATCTTCCAACAGGACAACGACCCTAAGCACACAGCCAAGATAACAAAGGATTGGCTACGGGACAACTCTGTGAATGTCCTTGAGTGGCCCAGTCAGAGCCCAGACTTGAACCCGATTGAACATCTCTGGAGAGATCTGAAAATGGCTGTGCACCGACGCTCCTCATCCAACCTGTTGGAGCTTGAGAGGTCCTGCAAAGAAGAATGGGAGAAACTGCCCAGAAATAGGTGTGCCAAGCTTGTAGCATCATACTCAAAAAGACTTGAGGCTGTAATTGGTGCCAAAGGTGCTTCAACAAAGTACTGAGGCTGTGAATACTTATGTACATGTGATTTTTTCGTTTTTTATTTTTAATAAATTTGCAAAGATTTCAAACAAACTTCTTTCATGTTGTCATTATGGGGTATTGTTTGTAGAATTTTGAGGAAAATAATGAATCCATTTTGGAATAAGGCTGTAACATAACAAAATTTGGAAAAAGTGAAGTGCTGTGAATACTTTCCGGATGCACTGTCTATATATATACTGGTATATATATATATACATACACACAGGTATAGAGTATTGGAATATTGAATTACTGAAAAGTTTTTAAAGATTTCATACCTGTGTCAAATAGAATTAACTTATTTTTTATTTTGCAATTCTATGATTATAACCGTTATTATACCAATGTTACCATGACAGATTATCTCTCTTTTGACCCCTGCTACAACTACACTGTGCTGAATGATACTTGGAGATCCATCAATAATACAAATAACTCCCTCATGTGTGACAAGAATGTCAGCTGGGTCGGCTGGTATCGTCTCTTCATTCAGGGCCGGAACGCTCAGATGCCAGACACATGTATTGCAAACTCTAGATGTGGCACTGATATCCCACTGTGGTTAAGAGATGGACACCCAACAGTTGGTGATGGAGCGGTCAGCCGATATGTCTGTGGTCACTGGAACAATGACTGCTGCTATAATCAGTCCAATCCCATTAGAGTCAAAGCCTGCCCAGACAATTATTATGTCTATGAGTTTGTTACACCAACTGTCTGCAATATGGCCTACTGTGCAGGTAAATACTGTGTGAGGTGATATGAGCAGATCTGTGGCATTGAGTCAGTGTGAGTGAGTGTTTAGATAAAGGAAAATTCTGGGTTAAATACAAATTGAGCTCAATCGAGAGCGTTTGTGGTATAATGTTGATCACCACAAAAATTTATTTTGACTTGTTCCTCCTTTTCTTTAAAAAAAAAAAAGCAAATAAATAAATAATAATCTTGGTTACAGTAGAAGTGAATGGGGGTCAATTTTCAAACATCAAAATACTCACTGTTTTATAAATATAGCCACAAGACAGAAACAATGTGTGTGTTAACATGATTTTAATGGATCCCTTCGTATACTTCTGTAAAAAAAAAAAAAAAAAGACTTTTGATTCATTTAATTGTTTTTTAAGTAGAAAATCCCACCCCGAAAACTGTTGAATTGAGAATAAATTGCCATGCTTTTTTCTTTTTTTTTCTTTGGCACAAGTGCTGAAGTGCTCTAAAATAGATTTTGGAGAAAACAACCAAAATTACCACCAACAGCCAATCAGATTTCAGCAGCCACTACTTTTGTTTTGAATGGATAATCATTTGAAAATGTGGAATATACAGAATACTTTAGCATTCACGCATCTGGCAGTAGTCATAGTCTTCATGACTAATTCTGTCATTCCTGGTATTATTTCAACAGCTTCCAGAATCATCATTCCAAATATCACGCTGCTGGAGGAATGCAAGGTAAGAGTCCCTGAAATTGAGGTTTCAGACTCACAGTTCACCCTTTGCTAAGCGCTTAAAAACGCTTCTGACCAATCCTGTCTTAGCAATTGTTGCCCTGCTGCCATTAATCTGACACAGGTTTGCTATATTCCAATGACATTCTATGGAAGTAAAGTGAGTTTGAGTACATTTAAGCAGGATTTCATAAAAATAATATAAAAAAAAATTAAAAACCGTTGTCACCGGGTCATTTGTAATAGTGACATGAGTTTCCAGAGAGGATACACGCAGTGTTTTTCTTTCTTAAAAAAATTAATTAAAATAAAAATAATAATATTTGAATAAATCTGGAGAAGAGCATGTTCTGGATTAAATTGTATCAACTCTCATTTCCAAGTGAACTTATAACATCTGCAACAACATCTACATTTGCTCCTAAGTAAACAAAAGCTATTAACAAATTAATTTTTGTTAATTTTTGTAACATTTTGCTTTGCCCCCCACCCCCAAAATAAAATTATCCTTATGCAGATATAACCCTATCCAAATGTGCAGCACCATCATAGTTGCCACTTCTGCTTATTATAAGCGACTTTGGGCTTGTTTTGTAAGAAAGTCACTCGCAAACAGGGTTGGGGAGTAACAGAATACATGTAACGGGATTACGTATTTAAAATACAAAATATAAGTAACTGTATTCCACTACAGTTACAATATAAATCATTGGTAATTAAAATACAGTTACATTTAAAAAGTATTTTGATTACTGAAGAGATTACTTTGCATTTTATTGTCATTTGTTTCATTTAATATTTAGTCCTTTCAGATGGAAAACATTTATACATATAAATGATGCGATCCAAAGTGCATTTGAACAGCGGTGAAACACTTTCTTATGATGTGTTACATTCATACGAGCAGACAGAGAAGTAAGTTTGAAGTAAGTCTGGAGCACAAGAAATAGAAATAAACCTTGTGTAAGTTGTCAGCTTTACGCTAAGCTAAAATGCTATTTCTAGCCATTTTACATGCACATGTTACCTGGCAGAATCATATTTTTTTATCAAGAAAATTCACGCTGGATCATAATTTCTTTTTTCTAGTAAAACCTTTGATGTTAGTGCAAAAATTTTATTCTTGATGATAATTTTTGTATTGTTTTCCTGTAAAAATATCTGAAAATCCTTAAAACAAGATCAGTTAGATTTATCTTGTATTTATGCAGTATAAGATATTTCGGTTTTTCAGAGAATGTATTTTTATCACGTGTATTTTGTCTTACTGTACTGGTAGAGTTTTTATAGTCAAAACAAGTGAAAAAATCTACCAGTGCTGAAGAAGTAATCCAAAGTATTTAGAATACGTTACTGACCTAGAGTAATCTAACAGAATACATAACAAATTACATTTTACAGCATGTATTCTGTAATCTGTAGTGGAATACATTTCAAAAGTAACCCTCCCAACCCTGCTTGCAAAAATGTGCTGGCACAGGTTGTGTTTTTTTCTGGCTTATTTTCAGTATTTGAACATTTGCGTTTATTAACACTTAGCACAATATGACCCACCACTAACAGCAGCTGCCAGCTGTCAAATCTCCCCATCTACTGTTCAAGCTGCACTCTACATCAGACATGTTAATCATGTCAAGTCAAGTCATTTTTATTTGTATAGCGCCTTTCAAAACACACATCGTTTCAAAGCAGCTTTACAGAAAATCATGCATTAACAGAAAATGAAACTGTAATATCTATAATGTCTTAGAGTCATCATTGTGTAGTTTGATCAAATACAATTGTGAATTGTGTGTAAAATAAGTAATTAAATAATAACTGTATTTAGAAACCGAGCGAGCAAGCCAAAGGCGACTGTGGCAAGGAACCCAAAACTCCATAAGATGTTGATTAATGGAGAAAAATAACCTTGGGAGAAACCAGGCTCACTGTGGGGGCCAGTTCCTCTCTGGCTAAACAACATGAATATAATGCCAATATTACTTATGTATAGTGCAAGTTTTGGTTTAAAATTATTAAACTAAGTAAGTGTTAAGGGTCAGTGTTTAAACAAAGATTTTGTAAGAACTGTAAGATTAATGACTAATGTCTTTGAAGTCCATCCTGGATTTACTGCTGAAGTTCACATAGATGCAATTGTCCTTGTTAGTTGACTGATGAAGGCTTTTGTTGGCAATTAATTGATAGTCTATGTATTCCATTTCAAGAGTGTAGTCCATCATTAGACTGAGGTGATGCAGGCAGAGATCAGTTAGGTGCATCGCAGTTCAACCGGCCGGTAATTTCGGTGAGGTCTATCCTAAATCCAAGGTACAGGCAATGGTATATGATGTATCCCATGTCTTATGATTGGAGTTAGCATCAGTTAATCCTCTGAAGTCCATCGCAAAAGAGTGATGTTTGGCTGGCACCGGCTGCTATTAGTCGTCATCACTCAGAGACACATAGCAGTGGAGTTCACACTTGTTTTTACTGTTTGTATACTGTATATTGATTATGTTTGTATGTGTATTGTGGATACTGAATGTGCTGTTGTATTTGTTGTTGACGGTCTCATGCTGTTATTATGACTCCATCAACATCACTGGAGGACCTTTCATTTATTTCATTCATTCTCTTAGTCGGTGCGAGAGCAACAATAATCAACTTTTGGTTACATGATCAGAATCAACACATTCTGCCTCCACTATGCACACAGAGTCTGTCTTCTTTATTTTTTTTCTCCTTCAAATCTGATTTCAGAGTCAGATTACAGCAGGATGTGTAGATAATCTTCTTAACCAGATAGAGAACATTACTGCTGAAGAGCTTCCTTTGAACGTAAGTCTTTAAGAATGAAATTACAAAATAATATACAAAAAGTATTGTGTTTACATAGATGATAGATGATCCATTCAGTGATGCTCTCTTTTTGGAGGTCTTGACATTTAAATGTGAGTGCATTTATCTGATTAATAAATCAGGTTGTGACCGACATTTTGGATCTTCTCCTGAACACTTCTGAAAAGATTCCATCCAGCGACCCAAATGAACTAGTCTCTTATGGAAACCGTGTGTTAAAAGCCAGTGAGAAACTCATCTCTACGCTAGTGAAGCCAACAGACACAAGTGACTCGGCCAGTTTCACTCTTGAAACTGTAGGTGAGTGAACACTTGGGGTGGAAATCATGAAAAAATTAACGATTCCAATTCCTCTTGAAGATTCCGGTTTCTTAAAGGAATATTCCAGTTTCAATACAAGTTAAGCTCAGTCAACATGATTAGTGGCATAATATTGATTGCCACAAAAATGTATTTTGACTCGTTGGTGATTTTCTTTAAAAAAAAAAATTTAAAAATATGGGTTACAGTGAGGCACTTACAATGGAAATGAATGGGGCCAATTCATAAAAGTTAAAATACTCACTGTTTCAAAAGTATAGCCACATGACATAAACAATATGTGTGTCAACATGATTCTAGTGTGATAAAATCACTTACTAACATTTTCTATGTAAAGTTATAGCCAATTTTACAACTTCGTTGCCATGACAATGTCAACAAGTCCTAAAATGACTATAAAAATTACAATTTAAACAACTTTACATCTCAGATAATACATGATTGTAAAAGGGAAAGGAGGAGGCGAGAACCGGCTTAACAATATAAATAATATTTAATGGTTAACTTAAAAAAAAAAGACAAAGACAAACACATACAGGGCAGCTGCCTGTAGTTCTCTCTCTCTCAAACTGCTGCCTCCAGTCGCCTTTATCCCTCTCGGGCTTGATCAGCCTGATTAGGGGCAGGGTGTGCAGCATCACGGCCCCGCCCTCCGCCCTGCCACATTCCTCCCTCGTTCTTTCAGGCCGGGGAGCCCCCGGCATGACATACACTCCCCAGCGGAGTGATGGTGAACCAACATGTGGAGTGCTTGGTCAGTGCCATTATTCTTTCTGGATTCTATCAGGACATGCGAGATATTTTAACTCGTTTTCTTTATCTTTTACCCGTTCATGGACCACGAGGGCATTCTGGCAAGACTAGAGCATTGCACTGCTATCTCTGCCTGATTTTTTGTTGGCGATTTCAAGTTTTCAGTCAGCTGTTGGATCTGCCCACAAAGGTTTTGCAGTCCAACCAAGCGCATCGCATAAAGGAATGACTTTGAGCTAATATTGAGTTGGTCAAGGTGATGCTTTTGTTCCTGAGGATGTTTTGCAGTATCTGGGTACTACACAGTGTTCTCCCATTAAATGCTGGCACCGGTTTAGTGTCTAACCCTTTTTTTCAGTACACTAATTGAGCTCAGTTTCCCCTGTAAATTACACTGGCGAACGAGCACTGAATATTTTCAGCTTGAGTTTGCCTCTGCCTCCATGACTAGAGTCTCGGAGCACGCGTAATATAACTCAATTTACAATAAAAGTAGGTCTACACACGAGCCTACAGGCTTGCTGTGTAACGAAGGATGAGCCCCCATTCAGAAAGCGAAATTGGACAATCTAAATTTATCAGTTTCTCTCCTATCTGCCCTTCGGTCAATATTGGAATGAGTTCACCATTGTATGCGCCTCGAACGTCCGATAACCAGATTATGGTTCGGTTTTCCCCCGCAGCTTGCCAGGGAGCGAAAAAAAAAAATTAACTGCTTTCTGAATTCAGCCTCTGTCTCTATGACCAAGGGTCTCGAGATATGTGTACAGAATTCGATGTTCATCAAAGCACAAGTGTACACAAAAGCACACAGTGAACATTATCACCACACGTTGTCCCCCCATAACAATGCAGAGGCTGTTGTGCAAGCCTGCTTGTTTCTCAATTCCCCTCATGTTTGCATTATTCCCTGTTTCTATGCTAGGGAAGATGGTTTTCTTTGGCATCCTCTGCTGTAAATACATTCAGAGTGGTCAGTCTTTATAAGTTCCTGATCTAATTCAATCCTGATCTTATAAAAAGTTTTTTCTGTCAGCGTCCCTGCTGCAAAGTCATCTCAGGGCTCAGGGCTCAGGGCTCTGAATAAAATAAAGGTAAAAGATATTACCCCTCAACCAGCCTCAGAATTAAATGAGAGAATATTCCCCTACGCTGTGCAGCTGGTTTGGGGGCAGCCGCCAAAAATAAACCAAGCACGCCATCTAGTGGTTACAGGTCACGTTGCAGGCAAAAGCCGCGCGTTAATCTCCCTGTCTATCCATCTGTCGGTTTAGCAGCAGCTGAAGGGCATTTCGAACTGGGTGTTTCGAAAGATAAAGCATGGTTATATAATTCAGTTCAGGCGAGCTCCACCGGTGTTCAACAGGGTTGTTCCGACAGACCTTTCTGTTCGAGAAGCCCTGTTTTTGAGTCAGGAAATTCACTCTCTCTTAGTAAAAGGGGCATTAGAGGAGATTCCCCCTTCTCAGGGAGATTGTGGTTTTTACAGCCATTATGTTCAAAGTGGGACATGTTCTCCCTGCAAGAACATTTTACAGGCTTTTGGGGCTCATGATCACAGCTTCCACTGTCATTCTCCTGGGCATGTTGTATGCGAGACCATAAACTGGAAGGGACTTCAATCACTGACGCATGCGTTCCATCCCTTCAAAGTGACGCGTGGGTGCTACCAAACACTGTTACCATGGAAATTGACTCACCTACTGATGTCGGGCATTCCGTTGGGACAGGTGTGTCGCCGCAAAGTTATGATGACAGACGCCTCCTCCATGGGTTGGGGCGCTGTATACGAGTGTCGTCCAGCCTACGGGATTTGGACAGGCCAGCGGCAATTTTGGTACATAAACTGTCTGGAGATTTTCATGGTGCTGCTGGCATTAACATTTTTCCTCCTGGAGATTCAAGGCAGCCATGTCCTTTTCTGGTCAGACAACAGGAGAGTGGTGTCCCACATCAATCACCAGTGAGGTGTGCGCTCTCGTGCCATGCTGAGAATGGCATGGCACATTCTTCTGTGAGTACGGGACAATGTGCTGTCTCTACGAATCGTACATGTTCCAGGCCAGTTGAATTTGATGGAAGATCTCCAGTCCAGATAGGACTTTTTGCCGGGAGAATGGACATTACATCCTTAGATTGTGGAATAAATCTGGAGAAGATTCGGCAGAGTGGAAGTGGGTCTGTTCGCTTCAAGCGAGACATCACACTGTCCCCTCTGGTTTTCCTTCTCGCCCCCGGCACTGCTGGGCATCGATGCATTGTCGCATCAGTGGCCGACAACGCGTCTTTATGCATTTCCACTGGTTACTCTGCTGCATGCAGTTTTGCAGAGAGTTCTGAATATGGCCCCTCAATGGGGCGCTCTTTTGAATGATGGTTTATCCCCCACTGTGGTTGATACCATTCTGAATGCTAGAGCTCCATCAACCAGGAATCTTTATATGTTCAAGTGGCGTATTTTTGCTTCTTGGTGTACAGCATGAGGTGAAGATCCAGTTCCCTATCTGTCACTCACTCGACGTTGTGTCGATGTAGTGACACTAGGGGTCACTCTTGGGAGCCCAAGACACCTCTGGTCTTTGATAAAAGGCCAATGAAAATTGGCGAGTGGTATTTGCATGCCACTCCCCCGGACATACGGGTATAAAAGGAGCTGGTATGCAACCACTCATTCAGATTTTCTCTTTGGAGCCGAACGGTCATTCTCACTGAGCTGAATTCCCACGACTGTTCATTCACCTCTGCTGGATCTGATGGTGCATTTCAGCGGCTTCTCCCCCCTCTGTACTGGTGCACTGCAGAGAATGCCCCTGGACGCTTCGGCAGAATTAAAAGAGTATATTTCTCTAAAAGAGTATATTTCTCTAAAAGAGCGGCACACACGGAACGTCTTTTTAAAGACGCGTCTTTCTAAAGATGCTTTTCCGATTATGTGTTATTCCTGGTTGCGCTCGTTATCTCTCGCCTTCTGACGTCATGATCACTGTCTTTCGTGTCTGGGCACTGCTCACGCGGAGACAGCGTTCGTGGATGGTCATGTTCTCATTGCGAGGACATGTCCATGGCAACGTTGCGGTCGCGGCTCGCCTTCGTAAGAAAGCAAGCCACCCCAGAGGCTCCCCGCCTCGGTCCTTTTACCCACGGGTATGAGGCCAGCGCGGCTAGCACTGGGGGCGATTTGGGGACCCCAATGGGACTGCCTCCGCCGGGTATCCCCCCGCAGACCTCCCATTCCCCAGCACGCTCGTCTGCCCCAGTCGGGCTTCCGGATAAGTCCGCCGGCTCGTCTCACGGCGAGTTCGACCTCTTATTCGGAGCCCGCAAAAGTGATGAGTTCTCAAGCACAGCATCAGAGAGCGGTCTCATCCAGTCAGAAGCCTCAGCTGGGCTCCTCCCTTTGGGGATGATTGCCCAGTCACAGGCTGATGCGGAGATGACAACATGCTTTCCTGGGTAGCCACGAGCATCGGCTAGAGTGGAACCCTCTGCTCTTCCCTGAACCCTCACGGCTCGGTGATTGGTTCCTGGGCTCACGGCACCGCTCAAAGCCACACCCCGCCCCCCGTTCCTTTCTTCCCAGAAGTGCATGAAGAGCTGAAAAGGTCGCAGGAGGCACTTTTTACTGCCCGGTCCCGATCTTTTCAGCTTCCCCGCCCTCACTACCCTCGATGGTGGGGCGGCCAAGGGCTATTCTGCAATCTCCCAGTGGATAAAGGCGCTCGCGGTGCACCTATCCCCGCAGAGTGCCGCCACCTGGCGCGGGTGCCCAAAGCCCCCGTCCAAGGCCTGTAGGTTTATGTCGTCTCTGAAGGCCAAGGCCTACAGTGCCGCTGGACAAGCCACCTCCGCCCTGCACGCCATGGTTCTCCTGCAAGTCCGCCAAGGCGCCAAAGGAACTGCACGAGGGTAGTTCCGCCCTGGTATTGATGCAGGAACTGCGCTCGACAACTGACCTCGCTCTCTGAGCGACGGAGGTCACGGCGCGGTCTCTCGGGCAGACGATGGCTACACTAGTGGTCCAGGAGCGTCACCTTTGGCTCAACCTGGTTGAGATGGGCAAGGCCGACAAGACACGGTTCCTTACTGCCCCCATTTCCCAGGCGGGCCTATTGGGCAACACCGTCAAGGACTTTGCCCAGCAGTTCTTGATGGTGGAGCAGTAGACGGATGCTAGCCGGCATATCCTGCCCCGGCATGGCTCAAGATCCCGCACCCCGTCTACTCATCGCCAAGGGCGTCCCCCTGCGGTGACTGCACCGGCTCTGCCGCAGCCCACCCCTTCGGCCCGGCCCCGGCGTGGAAGCAGATGCCAAGAACCCGTGAAAGGCTTCAAAGCGCCCTTGAGATGGGCGACCAGGGACAACGAAACCCGCTGCTCTGGAGCTGGTAAGCAGATCTCTCCATCTTTTTGTTATCTTTTGCATTTAATTGCACTGCATGCCCAAGTGGCTGCAGTACTCAAGAGCTCAGCAAGAGCGGTTTCCTTGTTCCCTGGGTCACGTATCTGGTGTGCACGGCTGTCATCACGACCACCGTCCACCACTCTGTTTGGCAGGTTTGGTGCTCCAGCGGCGGTCTCCCGCCCCTGAGCACCCAGCTGTGACACAAATCCACCCCCGATGTGACAGTCTCCACGGGTCACGAGGACAGGCCTCTTCCTCCCCCGTCCCAGGCTGTTCCGGTGTGGTCACAAGGAGCCAGGTAAGTGCTTCGATGTCCTTAGACTCAGCACAGCCACGACATGGTGTGGCACCTCGAGCTCCACCCCGCCGCGAGGCCCCACCTGCCGGTACGTCCGATGACATTGTCCCTTTGGTCCCCCTTGCGCAGAACTTGGACGCTTGGCTTGAGCTTTCCAATCTGTCGCGAGGGCTGGTCCGGACCGTCTGACTCGGCTATGCGATTCACTTTGCCAGGCATCCGACCAGGTTCAGCGGTGTCCACTTCACCTTGGTGAAGGACGAAAACACTGCTACCTTGTGTGGAGATCGCTATCCTCCTACGCGATAGAACCTGTCCCTCCAGCCGAGATGAAGAAGGGGTTTTTCAGCCCCTACTTCATCGTACCGAAAAAAGGCAGTGGGTTGTAGCCAATCTTGGACCTGTGAGTACTGAACTAGGCTTTACACAGACTCTCGTTCAAGATGCTGACGCAAAAAAGCATTCTGGCGAGCATCCGGCATCAAGATTGGTTCGCGGCGGTAGACCTGAAGGATGCGTACTTCCACGTCTCGATCCTTCCTTGACACAGACCCTTCCTGCGGTTTGCGTCTGAGAGTCAGGTGTATCAGTACAAAGTCCTCCCTTTTGGCCTGTCCCTGTCTCCTCACGTCTTTACGAAGGTCACAGAGGCTGCCCTTGCCCCATTAAGGGAGGTGGGCATTCGCATTCTCAACTATCTCGACGACTGGCTAATCCTAGCTCATTCTCGCACACAGGGACCTGGTGCTCTCACAGCTCAGCCGACTAGGGCTTCGGGTCAACTGGGAAAAGAGCAAGCTCCTCCCAGTTCAGAGCATCTCTTTTCTCGGTTTGGAGTTGGACTCAGTCTCCTTGACAGCGCGCCTTACGAACGAGCGCGCCTAGTCAGTGCTGGCCTGTTTGAAGGCGTTCAAACAGAAAACAGCGGTTCCACTGTAACTTTTACGTCCGCCCAGGCGTGGTTCTCGGACCTCACGCTCCTCGCGACAGCCCCCCACCCCCGGCGAATTCCCCTGAGGAAGGATCTTCTTTCTCAGGGACGGGGCACCAACTGGCACCCGCGACTAGACCTCTGGAATCTCCATGTCTGGCCCCTGGACGGGACGTGGAAGACCTAAGCGGTGGTAGACATGATCACTCAGGCTAGGGTCCCCTCTACGAGGCGCCTGTATGCCTTTAAGTGGCGTCTGTTCGCTAAGTGGTGTTCTTCCCATCGGGAAGACCCCCAGAGATGGACAGTCAGATCAGTGCTTTCCTTCCTGCAGGAGAGGCTGGAAGGGAGGCTGGAAGGGAGGCTGTCCCCTTCCACCTTGAAGGTGTATGTTGCCACCATAGCAGCACACCACGACGCAGTCGACGGTAAGTCCTTAGGGAAGCACGACCTGATCATCAGATTCCTAAGAGGTGCCAGGAGGCTGAATCCCTCAAGACCGTGCCTTGTTCCCTCATCGGACCTCTCTGTAGTTCTTCAGGGTCTACAGAGAGCCCCCTTTAAGCCTTTGCAGTCAGCCGAGCTTAAGGCACTCTTTTTGAAGACTGCCCTCCTGACTGCACTCACTTCCATCAAGAGGGTAGGTGACCTGCAAGCATTCTCTGTCAGTGAAACGTGCCTGGAGTTCGGTCTGGGTTAATCTCACGCGATCCTGAGACCCTGACCGGTCTATGTGCCCAAGGTTCCCACCACCCCTTTAGGGACCAGGTGGTGAACCTGCAAGCGCTGCCCCAGGAGGAGGCAGACACAGCCCTGTCGTCGCTGTGTCTGGTGCGCTCTTTACGCATCTATTTGGATCGCACGTAGAGCTTTAGAATCTCTGAGCAGCTCTTTGTCTGCTTTGGTGCACAGCGGAAAGGAAGCGCTGTCTCCAAGCAGAGGATCGCCCACTGGCTCATTGATGCCATAACTATGGCATATGTCGCCCAGGATATGCCGCCCCCAGTAGGGCTACAAGCCCATTTTACCAGGGGTGTAGCGGCTCCCTGGGCCCTGGCCAGGGCTGCCTCTCTAACAGACATTTGCAGAGCAGCGGGCTGGGCAACACCCAACACCTGTGCAAGGTTCTACAATCTCAGGGTGGAACCGGTTTCGTCCCAGGTAGTGGCACGCAACACAAGTGGATAAGCGTGGGATAGCTGGCCGGGTGTATCGCTTGCACATAGCACTTTCCACCTCCCTTGGAGCTGAAGACATGCACCATTAATTCCCAGTGGTGTTCACAAACTTTGTTCCCTGATTGACTTCCTCCGAGCCCTGTGGCAGTCGAGTTTTCGGAGAGATTCGCTGCCGGCCCAGTACATGCACTAACTATGAGCCCTGTTCTGGGGTAGGTGCTCCGTATGTGGCGGTTCCCTGTAAGGCTAACCCCATGCGATTATATATCTTCCGCTAACTCATTTCCCTGTTGGCAAACTGTGTCTTCCTTGGGCAGAGCCCCTCTGCCCCAGTCTCCATGTTTGTAGTAACTCCTCCCCCATTGGGCAGGATCTACCTTGAAGACTCTCCACATGGTTGGAAAGACCATGTGACGTATTTTTCCACTTAAATATCCCCCCTTCTCTTTGGGCGAGGTGTGGTCTCCGCTGTATCTTCCCCTTGGGAGGGACACCCCCCGACTAGACCTGGCGGCCCAGTCAGATAATCCCCCTTCCTTTTTAGGGAGTGGAAAAAAAGAAGGGGAAAAGAGGCCACGACTGGGTTAAGCCTGTATCTATCTTTTGGGTAGTCGACTTGTCCCCAAAAAGGGCCATTCGACACTCATAAATATGTTGGGGGAGGTTACGTGTCGACCTGGTGTGCTGGCTATGAGGCACACAGTAGTCTGCCAACCACACACCGCCAGTTCACGTAACACAGTTCAGCCAATTGTGGCGTTTCGTATAGGGACCCCTAGTGTCACTACATCAACACAACGTCGAGTGAGTGACAGATAGGGAACATCATGGTTACTTGTGTAACCTCTGTTCCCTGATGGAGGGAACAAGACGTTGTGTCCCTCCTGCCACAAAGCTGAACTACCCGCTGAAATGTCCAGACCTTATATCGGCTCCTCAGCATAAAACCTGAATGAGTGGTTGCATACCAGCTCCTTTTATACCCCTATGTCTGGGGGAGTGGCATGCAAATACCACTCACCAATTTTCATTGGCCTTTTATCAAATACCCGAGGTGTCTCGGGCTCCCAAGAGTGACCCCTAGTGTCACTACATCAACACAACGTCTCGTTCCCTCCATCAGGGAACGGAGGTTACACAAGTAACCATGATGTTCACTGCCCTGTCGGTACAGTGCTGGAATGTTTTTGAAGAAGCGTTTTGGGGCCGGGGTTGCCTAAATTATGCTTAAAATCTATGTTGCCACTATAGCGGCTGAGCACATGCTTATTAATGGAGTCTCTGTCGGTAGACATTCTCCTGTCTCTCGTTTTATGCAAAATGTATGCAGGCTTAATGTATGCCATTTAAGCCCTTGGCAACAGTTACTTATACATTTCTGACTCTTAAGACGGCCCTACTGGTTGGTGTTTTGGTGTCCAAGCAAAGACTGTCTCATTGGATCGTTGATGCAATTTCGAATGCTTATGAAGTGCGTGGTTTACCTTCGCCTTCGGGCATTCGAGCCCATTCTAAGAGGAGCATTGCATCCTCATGGGCTTTGGCTAGAGGTGCATCATTGGAAGACATTGTATGGCGGAAGGGTGATCCTCTTCACATAAATTTTTTATTGTCTGGATGAGAATTTGACTCCTGTTTCCCAGGTTCTCTCTGTTGGAACAGGAGTAAGATCATAATTTCCTCTGTTTTATTCAGACATGTTAGCTCACTTGTGCACTGCTATATGTTTACCACACGGGCATAGACAGTTGGCAGCTTCTGTCCGCATGGCGTGAATGTACATCGTTCCCCATAGCGATTACGCAGCTCGAGTACCCTCGAGAAGGGAATGTCTCGGTTACGTTAGGTGTAACCCTGGTTCCCTGAGAGGGAACAAGACACTGCGTAAGCTTGCCATAGTCTCTAGTTGTAGCATAGGCTTCCTACAGAAAATCTGACACGATGGTGCGAAGCGAGTGCCTTTATGGAGCTTGTGATGTAGCTCACTAGGGTGTCGCTAAGTGCCATCAGCAAATAAATTGGCGTGATTGTATAAGGGCTTCAGACAACGTGACACTCAGGGTGTGTCGTTCACAGCATCTCGTTCCCTCTCAGGGAACCAGGGTTACTCTTCACGTAACTGAGACACTTCCCATTTCTGTGTTTAAACCCTCCAAAAATTGGCCCCATTCACTTTCATTGTAAGTACCTCACTGTAACCTCGATTTTTGCTTTTTAAAAGAAAAGGAGGGACAAATCAAAATAAATTTGTGGAATCAACATAATGCCAAAAATGTTGTCTATTGAGCTTTACTTTTATTTAATCTGGAACATTCCTTTAACAGTTCCAGTAACAATTATTCTAGTACCTTTGTGGAAGAAATGTTTGGAATTATGTCTTTTGAATGCTTGATTCATATTGTTTGATGGACGTTCTAAGGTGTGCAATTATTTTTCAAGTAAACGCACGGCTATGAAGTAGTTCCAGTCTTGACCGCATAATGGTTCCACAAATTATTTCAGTTATTTAAAAAAACTATACAGACTACCACAGCAAAATACCCATATAAAACAAAAGCACTGGTTAAACTAAATCGGATAAGAACGACTGTTGAAAAGCACACACTTGCTCTCCTCACTCTCTTTCGTTCTACTCACACACGTGGACACACACACACAAATACGCACACACCTACTTGCGAGTCACAAATGAAAAACAGTGCACACTTGCATCTCAGTGGTGTTGTGGAAAGCTATATCCAAGAATGGCGACACTTGCTGCTGCAGAGAAGTTTGCTTAAACTTACATCTTGGTGATTTTAAGTAATGTCATTGCTGACGAGAGCTGCAACAAACAAAGGTAATCACACACGAGATCTCTCTTAGTTTCTGAGTTTCTCTGTTTCACTCACTCACACACACATACACACACACACACACACACACACAAACGTGCACAAAGCACAGCCTTCCTACTCTAGTAAGTGCTCAAGTACAGCAGCACAAGCCTCACAATCCTCCGTTGCCAGTTCTAAAGTGACATTTTGGAACTAGCAACGGAGGCTCGGGCTGTATCAGAGCAAGATGCTGAATCCATGGTGGAAGAAAGTAGTTCCACTCACAATACCGTTTTAGGATGAAAACCAGAAAAGGTCTTGAGATAAAACCTGTGGAATAAGCTGAACAATTTACTCCGGCTTGTTGAATTATTGAAAAATAATACACACTTGAGGTGTAACTCCGCTGTGCATCATGGCCACATTACTACCTCGGGTGTGCATTATATTTTAATAACTCAATGGTCCGTCGTCAATTATTCCTTACATAAAACTGCAATTCTTCATATATTTACTGTCCTCAGTAGCCTGTTGCCAACAGATGAGATCATTTCATATTTCAACAGAGCAGACTAAATTTAATTTAGGCGTGTTTACACATTTTAGATGCATAAATAAGAAAATACACTGGTCATGCTGTATGTTTCACACTACCCTGCGATGTAGGCATGTAGGCATGTAGATCACGCTCAGAGGGAAGGTCGAGCACTAAGGGAATGTGCGCTTTTATGGTGATAAAAGCTAATTAATTGAATCAACATCAGAGCAGTTAACGTTTGCCAAGTACTGTATGTCTGATCTCTGTGGAACAGTCAACTGATTTTTTTATAGTCTAAAATAGATTACATTTATGTTTTTGTTTGATTGGTTGCAGTTCATCTACGTTGGTGCTGAAATGCATTTGACAGATTTTGGCAGTATGGGTGTTGTGGTGGCTGACCTTAGTGCCCCCTCAAAAAAATGGATGTATGACACCCCTGGTCAAGGAGGAATAAAAGAATGGAGTGGAAGTAAATATATTAGATGGGGAGATTAATAACATATAATATTAAGAACCTAATATTTGAACAATGATGGGAACAAATTTTATAATAAGAAATGATGATGATGATTTCTCTTTGACTTTTGTGTTATCCAAAAATTATCCAAAATTTGGGGGATTTTGGGGATTTGAGGTGGAGTGAGAGGGAGATTTCTGATGAGCGGGACCTTATTATGTTCTCACTCTGACACGCATGACTCTCTGCAGCAGAATGAAGCCGCCTCTCTTGAGTGTAGCAAGTGTCAATGCTTTTCACCAATAGCAAAAACAAAAAAAAATAAGACAAATTTCTGGTGCTATTTTGTGATTGGTTGGGGCGGTCTAAGGCCCATTTTCAAAGTTTGCAACACTCAGTCCATCCCCAAATTATATAT